>NW_027249136.1:600000-892222 GCF_030848795.1 Temnothorax nylanderi
CGACTGATTTTGAGATTCATTCATTCATTCATTCTATACCTTGGTAATTAATTATTTTAATTCTTTCAAATTTTTCATTCAAAATCTAAAATTCTCATAATTTATTTGCATATGGACAATACACAAAAATGTTGAAAGAACTTTTATTTTAAAAAATAATGTCCTAGAAAGTTGTTTTTTTATCGCTCTTCATTGCAAAAGGATTATATAATTGTTGTAGCATTTTCTACGCTACAGATGAGAAGCATGCGCGAACATCTGAATAAAGGAATTCGCTTTAGCAATCGCGTCGCAAGCCAAGTACGATTTCGAGAAATTGGCTGTTCCCTCAACCGCGAATCACCAAAGACACGGACGCCCTTGTGTTCCGACAAACGAGCATACTTCGACATCAAGGGGCAGAACTCTCCCTTTAATTGGACGAAGTCCTTGCGAGAGAAAAAATCTGCGAACAAAGGCGGACGATCGGCTTTTCTGTTATGCTGCCGAGAACCGTTAGAGAGATATACATATACACATATAGGATGTTCCAAGTTCGTCTTATTATTTAAATGTAGAAAAAACCATGATTTATAACAATTTTTTTTAAACTCTGTCGGCAAATCTTAAAAATTTTTTTTAAATAACAAATAATTACAAATTACAAAATTTACCCAAATTAATTCTTAAAAATATGACTAGTAAAAATAAAACAATCTTTTTATTAAATTAAATTTATATAAATTTTATTTTATCAAGAGAATATAATATCAAAATTAATTATTAAGATTTTTAATGCGAAAATTTAAAGAAGTAGATCCAATTCAAGTAATTATTTAATTAATTTCAAAAAGCTTATTAAAAATTATAGGATTACTAAGACACCCGATATACACGCTCTAGAAGGAAAGCGATAAGAGGCACAGAGAAAGAAATAGTGTAAAGGGTTGACCAGGCAAGTAGTCGGGGGTGAGCAACCTCGTAAGCCAGATATTTTCCGCTCAATCTGGTGGCCAATAGCTCGAAACTTGGGCTTTTATATTCAGAAGGCGACGAATGCTTCGAACAAAAGGAAGAGAAAAACAATTGCGGGTACCCCATTGCAACAAGAAGATGAAAAGAAAAAGATTTACGCAACTGTGCACTCTGATATTCGATACTTGTTCCTATAATAACAATATAATGAGTTGAACGTAAATGAATATATAGCTCTTCTAATGCTTATTAAAAGAGCATTAACATGGAAATCAATAATAAAATAGAATAAACGCTTCCTAATAGTTTAGATCACTGCATGCGAAGAAATATATTTTTAGTAATCGTAAGAAATAATCGCTATAGTATTTAAAGAAATTATACACACTATTCACTAATACGGCTATATATGTATAATAAAAAATGAAATGCCATACCGTTGTTCAGTTAAATTTCAAAACCATAAAATCTTGATCATTTACCTACTTCTGCGATTAATACTTCAACATACTTGTTATCTTGTAATATGTAGTTTGCACAATGAAGGACATAGGTGGAATGATACTAGCAAGGAGAGGCGTCAATGAAAAGAATAATGACCCCATAACAGATTCTATGTGCCGGCGACAGGAACGAACAATCGTCCCAGATCCATTGCACTGTACAATGGACGACGATTTATCGAACCTCCGCTCCGGCCCGATCCTCCGGTCTGACGTCAAAACCTGGCGCAGATCGATTCGCGTCACACACTTTGTGCGTGCGTGCTATACAGCAAAAGACGATGCGTTCACAGATGATTTAGGACGAAAAAGGTCGCGATACATAAAATTTTGTAATACTATGTCAATACCTTTATCGCCGCTCTATTATCTGTTATAAACGGTTGTTATGCTTGTTGCAAAAATCGAGAGAGTGAGAAAGAGAAGAAATGTTTTCGAATTTCTTGCGAATTTTTGCAAAATTGCGCGATAAGTCGTAGAATAAATTCCCCATTTGTGCAGCATCGAAAAGAGATACATATATAAATTAATTGAAATGTGAATAGTGACAAGTACGTTTCAAGATTATACACAGATTTTAAACAGATTTGTTTAAATTTTAAATCGTTAGCTTGCACTTTGTAACAAAAATACCGGGGAATACCCACTGCTGCTATTATTTGGCATTCAGAAGATATTTCGCCGTTGTAATTTCAAACTACCACAATGCGGCGCGACATTAATGTCGCATTAAAGGCGAAAAGAAGAATAAGTCTCGAGAATCTTCTGGCTAATACAAATTTACGTAAAACCTGCAATTCAACCGACACGGATAAAAATCGCGTCAGCGGAATCTACCTCGAAATACAACCACAAACAATAGTGGAATAATTGACGATTGTGCTTTTTGAGAATTGCAAATTGCACGTGTCAGGATTGAATGCGATACATAAGTACGGTATTCCTCTATAACAAAGTGCTTCTTTTAACTACGGATTCTTTAGATTTTTTTTTTTTTTTTTTTTGACTGTTTATAAGCATGTTAAGACACTAACAGTTTTTGTATTGTACTATAAGCAATTGAAAATAAAGGATTTTTTCAAAACTAAGCTTCACAGAAAAAATTAGGAAAAATAAGATAAAATTATATTTTTTAAATAAACTTTACATTAATAAAATTTTATTTTAAAGCTTAGTTATAGAAATCTATGCATAAACTGCTATATATAAGTATAAAACTCTAGGATATTCTTACTAAAAGAAAATCGATAAGGAATTGGGGTCGAAGAATTTGTAGTTCAAAAAAGATATGCTTCGCGAGAAAGACTCATCTAATAAAAAGCGTTACATCTTAAAATCATTATATATAACTAAAAAGAATATTTTCTTGATTGAGTAAAATAAGAACAAAAGGCGAATGCGAATTTAGATTATTGTATACTTATATTTGTACATTTTTCGTTAATTTTTTATGTTCAATTATATTCATCTTAATAAAAGCATTCCTTGTAACTATTCGTATTATATAAGAGCACATTTATAAAAAGAAAGGTGAAAGCGTGAGAATATAAGCACAAAGAACATCTACATCTGGCATACTCATGTTTTAAACTAGTCGGTAGTCAGTAATTGCCGCAAATTCACACTACCATTATGGGTAACTAGATTATATGGACCATAAATACTTATAATTTATAATTATTAGGCATCTCCCCTGCCGCAGTTTATCGAGCGGAAGAGAAAAATCTCCGTCGAAAGAACGAGAAAGCGTTAACCGCATAAAGGAAGCGCGGTATATTTCTTTTCGCGCATTTACATGTAACGACGCCGACGCCGACGCCGACGCTTCTGTACATTCGAAAAGTTAACGATGCGTACTTTTCACATTTACATAGCAAAAATTTAACAGATGAGAATTAACCTTGATTGATTTGTGTATATAACGACCATCTATTTATCGCATATTTATTTTAAAATTGTAAATAAAATTCCATATGAATAACTGTAGAATTGTTCGATAAAATGTGCCTCATGTTAAATATAAATGGCATATTTTTGTAAATTCTGAATTGAATCGATCCAATCCTTTCTCTTTCTTCAAAATTTTTTACAAAAATTCGCACGAAACTTTTGCTTTGCAACGAAGCTTAATCGTTCTTGACGTGGCCACGTGAATGTTATCGTAATTCATGTTAACATGGCCGAATAGGGGATCGCAGAACTTGCACTGTCGGTGCAAAGTGTTAAATATCGCCGTTACGAAGTTTCGACGTTTCGAAATTGCTCGCGGACCGGATGAAGTTCCCTGTCGGTTGGAATCGATGTTCCCGACATGGCGCATCCTGTATATTCTACAGGCAACACCGCGCGCTTACAACACGATCCGTATCCCGTAATTAGCAACGCAAAGCGTAACGTCGAATTGCGAAATTTACGATCCGAAAATAGATGCAAAGATGATAGAGGAAAGCCGTACTGGAATTGACGCGTTTCTCATAGAGAATATATATATACTCTCTTTGTCTTTCGAGATTTATGAAACCGTCACGTGCAAGCGAAAAGAATAGCAAGGTTTGAATTGCTGCGTAGCTCCGCGAACAGCTGCTTTATTTAATTAAACTGACAATAATGAAACTCCGCTGCGTCTCGCTCGTTCTTCTATTGTTGAATCGCGGCGCCGTATTATGAAATAAATTTCGTAGAGTAAGTTGTTCGGTTTGACGGGTTTCTGGGTCGTTTCATCAACTAATTAAATAAGATTTTTCCCTGTGATGGCCTGCTGGCCTGCTCTTTCCACTCCGACCAGTCCGACCCGATTGATTAATTAATACGTAGTGTAGTGAGATACATGTCGAAATAAAACCGCGTGTGCGATTTGATCAATAACCTCGGTTTTTAAACGAATACGAGGAGAAATGGGGCCGCGCTTTTTCTCCATTTATAGAAAAACAAACCATTGATTAATGTGCAAGCACCGCTCGCATAAAATTGTTTGTCCCGTCTCGTCCCGTCGCGCTACCTCATCCCGTTCTCGTAAGTTTAAATAAATCCATTTATATCTCATTGCGTACAAATGATTATATTGTACATTTTCTTCGGAAGTGTAGTCGCCAAGTAAAACAAGAACATCGTTATTTACCAGTTTTCGCTGCATTTCCGTAAGACGGAACTTTCAGGGTAAGTACGATTGTCAACATTAACATTCTCAGTACAAGTGGGCCGCTTGTACACATGAACATCAGCCTGCTGAGTTTCCTCACTAAATGAACTCGTTAAATCGACACTGCGCGAACTTCCTTATCGTATAACTGCGGCAGCTTTTAGCCTCGCCTCTGGGGATAATACGAAGCAAATTACGGCGTATCCTTCTCGACGATGGCGATGTGCCCGCACAAGTGCTGACAAAAATCTTGGCTTGGATCCCAAATTATTTTACAGCGGTGCGAATTAAGTGTTATTACGGCCGAAATGGATAATACAGATTGCTGCTCCGTAAAATATAAATCGTCGTGCTATCGCTATTTTTTCTTCAAAGAATAAACGCTGCCATTGGAGAAAGAAACGGTAATTACATCATAACATATAATTCGGGGATTAAATAGATATCGATGATTCTATAAATATCATCTTGAACAACTTATAATATCGATAGAAGCTATATCGATCGTCCGACGACTTCATCGAGCTCTCATTTATCGAACATTTCTGGCTCTCGAAGGAAAGCCGTTGTACTCCTTATCTTCTTTTTTCGTGTTCCGTTATTCTGGAACTCGATCGAGCCGCCGAACAAACCTAGTATGGTACTCATCTCCCATCCACATATTCGTCATGCCCAAGGGATTTCAGTTCAATTTGTGACTGTCCTCTCGTCCGATTGTGCCTTTTTTCATCCTTGGCCTCCTACCTAATCCCCCGCTTCCTCTAACCCGACCCGTTCATTTCCGACCAGCGGAGTGTTAAATAAGCTGCAAGTTCATTTGTAATACGCTGCGATATTTCAGTTGTAACGCAACGAATTGAACGAATGCGTGAACCGAATAGTTTCCCACCTTAATATTTCTCCGGCCTTCGCCAAGACGTCAAAGTAGCTCCGGCATAAGGACAGGTCCAAATGTTCTCAAGAACCGTCGTCCTCGAGGATACTTCTGAGTAACTGCACCGTGGTGATATTCCTCGCTCCTGCAGAAAGATTCGGGTGTGGGAGTATGGGACGTGGGACGCGAGTGGGCGGAGCGGGAAAGGAAATCGTCGAGATAAGTCGCAGATACCGGATGCGGCCACGGCGGCAACGTCAACGACGCTCCCCCGCCGATCGACCAGAAATACCCGTGGTGAAGTTACCAGAGAGATAAGATCGCTTCGTCTTATCGCCGGAGAAAGATAGTTCGCGATCAAGCCATCGCCGCTTCCTCTCGAGCACCCCTTTCACAGATCATACGATTTTCTTTATTCGCGAATACTCGTCTGGCGGATCTCTCTCTTTACGAGAGAATCGACTTGGATCGGACTACGACGAAGATATAACGACCACGAGTATTCCTTGTCTCCCAAAGGACCCCATTTGCGATATTGCGCTGAGGTTCGAGAATGCGCCGATATTTTTATCGCAGGACGGGAGTGGTTAGCGACGGCACGCATCAATTTCGTGGTATACTTTAAGCAATCTTCACCGCAAAATACGAGTACCTATGTGATTTTTTACAATTCATTTTTCAGTTTTTTTACGATTAATTCACTTACAGCACTAACGTAAATATAAATATGAAATTAGATCTTAATTTACATATTAAAATAAGCTTTTTACGACATATTAAAATATTATTAAATATATTATTTACATATTAAAATATACTTTACTACTTGTCTCGTTAAAAGAAAAACGATAGTCTTTAATGATGTAATATCTCTGGTTATCATAAATAACCAGAATAACTCTGTGTCAACCGCGCACACTCCGAGTATAATCTGGACTTTCGCAAAAAACTGTGCCAGTTGGCAAAAAAATACCAGCCGACGAAAAACACCTCAATGGAGCTCACACATCGTCGAGACGATAAATTGGAGCCGGCGCGGGCGCGGCTTTGAGAAAAATATTGAAATACTGGAAGCGAACGGCGTTCGCTAGACTATCGTGCGAGCAGAAATGTGGATGAAATATCGAAACCGACCTCGATGATACGCCTCCGTGCAAACTAAATGATATTCGTGCGTTCACGACGATATCTCGGTTATACATGATGGCCGATATACAAAAATAGTAGATAGGAACGTGCTCGTTTATGATAAATTTGTCGTAACGCTCTAACAAAGCTAGCAAATAATTGTGCAAATCCTGTATCAATTATCGTCTCATAGCGCGTACCAATTTCAAAAGCGTAATTACAAAGCTAAAAAAGCTTACTGAAAAATTAAAATAAATGTATTTAAATAAATGTAACACGGCTTCCGCGAGCTCGTTAACGAAGAGCAAAATTAAATTGTTTTATGAAAAATGAATAATATTTGACTGTAAAACTGCCAAATATACGTTTAATATTGATTTTAGGATTAAGCCTAAATCTACAAAATGCGTTTTAAAAAATAATCAAAAAGAATCGCGAACAAAAATGTGGGAAATAGTTAATAATTGTAATTAGAATGTTATGATTATCGGAGACTTTTCGATCCTACGATGTAATTTTGATACAACTGTTACTTTGTTCGATCGATGTCTCGACATATACATGTAGCGATCGGCAGCGCGCAAGATCGCTTTAACATCGGATGCGTGTGGGCATACAAATGGGAAATTTCTTTTGCACAACATATATATCAGAATTCTCTTATAAACGATCTTAACCGCGCTTCTGCGCCGAGATACGCGTTCGCACGTAACCCCATTCACGTGGGCGATGTTTAGCATTTTTCCGGGAGAGCCCGAGGCTCGCTTTACGTTCTCTCGCGAGACCCACCGATGACTCCGTTTTGCGTTTGTGTATCGGAGGAATATAAATAGAGACTTTATCGTCTCTCAGAGAGTCTATCTGCGAAAATGTCGTTAGCATAATGTTTTTGGCGCGACGATGATGCGGAAGATGCAAAGTTAACCGCACTGGGAAGTAGAGAAAGAAACAACGGTTCTGTCGAATGTTTAGAATACGTGTACACACACGACACAACACGACACGATAGCGCTCGACGAGGTCAGCTCCCGTTTGATTAATGGCAAATATTTTACGGAGACGTATGCTCAAAATGCAGAAGCGCGCGACGAATAATTTATAGCTGATTCCAAAAAGCTTGTCGTTCAATACATTTGAAGAAAATTGTCTAAATAGTTTGCCAGAGCAAGAACCTACTCATGCGTTTTAAACGTCACAAGGTACTTATATTCCCGTAAATACTTCGACAGCAATGTCTCATAGGCTAATTTGAAGATTTATATGAAATATTTTATGGCAAAAATTAATTATAAATCGTATTATTCTAACAGGTTGAAGTGAAAACTTAAAAAAATCAAGTTAATGAATACCAGCTTATTTATAATAAGTTCTAAGAGATAAATATCATGATACACTAATATTTATCACGGCTCTTCTGGTAAGTAGCTGTCGATATTTCGCATTTGCCGATGTAAATTCATTCCCGTTTACTACTCGCGCGAACGACTTTTATAGAAACGAAAAAATACCGCTGAGAGAGAGAGAGAGAGAGAGAGAGAGAGAGAGAGAGAGAGAGAGAGAGAGAGAGAGACCTAATTAATCAAATCGCGACTTGGGCATTGTTTGCCACGATTCCTTATCCATCGTAATGACGGTTCAATACCGCGGTTACAACGCGGCCAGCGCATGTCTCCATTATTGACATTTGCTGACAGCGAAGTTGCCCATTTGACACTCCGTGTACAGACAGTAATTATGCCAATTAGAACTACTATATACACACAAGGTTAACAACTATTGTAAATACGTACGATGAATTATTGCAGATTGCCGCATGGCATGCCATCCACAACTTTGCGACGATTGCACCTGGACGTTATATGTACATTCGCCAGCTACTCACCTGAAAATTAAAAAAAATAAGGTATTAATTACATAAAGTTTAAAGTGAATGTACATCGGCCGCCTACCGCCAGCTGCTCGTATTTTCATCTCGCGGCCGCAGAGCGAGAAAGGAATACAGGTTTTCGTTCCGGTATAATTTGAAGTAGAAACTTTACCAATATAAAGCAATTAACAGAGCGAGCCGAATGGTGAATACCAAATGAGAAGAGTGATGCAAGTGCAAACGCGAAACGAGGCCAAAAGCAGCGGAGGGGGGGAGGGGATTCGACATCGCTGCTGATTTCAACTCCGTTTGATATTTTCGATGAAAATGTTCTACAACTGAATCGCAAAAAGCGCGCAGCTTTCGCTGCTACTTTACATGATATTAATCCGCTATGTCCGATGTGCGATAGTATAGTTCAATTTAAAAAAAAAAGAAAGAAAAAAGAGTTACGCTAATCCTTTCGTCAGATTTTTTTCACGTAATTCTCATCTCCATAATGTAATTACGTTTTATGCATTTCTACGTATCGTGCATCATTTGCATGCGTTTAAACATCTTTTTATGAACAGGAAAATATAAAACATTTCTGTTACTAACAAAGACTAGGGTGTAGCAGCATCAGTTTATCTACTTTCAGATAGATTTTCTATGCATCGTAAATGAGAATAAATGTTAATGTTAATAAGAATCAACCACGAATAATTTCGTTCAATGGCAAGCGTTCAATACTCCTCTGTGATACGCGCACTTTATATATAAATATTGGTAAATATAATTCTCCTCTCTTTACGAAAGAAAAAAAGATACAACGAGTATATACGGGAAAGAAAATGCAGGCAACCTGAGGCATCTCGTATATATCCGCGGGATTAACGGGTTATTTTTCGTAACAACAGAGACAATACTTATTGTTAGCGAAATACCATTAATATGTATATCTATCAAGAATATCAATGTTAAAATTTTTCAATCCCTTCATAAGACTATATATATATATATATATATATATATACAATACATATGTACAATTTGCTATCGCCACGAAACCTTTCATCTCAAATGAGAGGTTATTCTCGGCGCTTTCATCGAGTTATTCCATGTAAGCGCGATTTCAAGTACGCATATTGATTCTCGTAAGTACAATATACATCGTTCTCATTCCCTGCGATATGAATAATGCATGGAAGTGATTCTTATCGCGCCAAAGTGGCGCGAACGAACTTCAAACAGTGGAGAACTTTCGAGGTTTTTTTTTCACCTTACGCTCGCGAATCCGAGGATATTTCAACTTCGACTCTCGAGAGTTACGTCGTTCTGGCAGACAGGCGGAACAGTAGTCTCACACACATCTATGTGCGGCAAAAGTTCGGTAGACTCGATCAAGCACTTTCACACGGTAGCTTCGTATTTTCCAGCCTCTCTCCTCGTTGGTGGGCCCCGAGCGCACCAAACGACGGCGTTTCTTTATTTCACAAAAAAACACCGGGACACAGCAATGCACATGGTTGAACGCGTTAAATGCCTACGAGCACTTTGTCGAAACCATCAACGTCGGAAGCATCCTTTTTTTTCGGCGCAAGAGTAGAGGCGCGCAGCGAATAAAAATGAAAAAACGGCGAAACACACACACACAAATTCACGCATACACGTCGATGAAAGGAAATTACTATGCTACAAAATAGGAAATATATTTTGCCGCACATACTCCACTGTTAAATCAGGATATATTATTCAAGCGATACGTGACGGAAACGCAGATATCGTGACCTCCATTCCGCTGGAAAAAGAAACGCCAGAGGCACTCCGGGAATGAAAAAAGGGGAAGAGTAAAACGATGGAAAACGTTGCAAACGCGGCTGGGCGTGTCCGGCACGGATCTCCGATCCGCTTTTCCTTTTTTTTTTTGCCCTGTATCCTACGCGCGTATTTGATAATAGGAGCCGCTCCGCGCTCGTCGTTTTCGTCCGTACGTCCGCTCGGCTCGCCACGTCTCTCTTTTCGGACTGTACGCGCGGACGATTTACTCGACAGCTCGATTTAGGAGAGCTGTCAAAGACTGAATCACGGTGGCTCTAAAGAAAAAAAGGAGATGAAGGCAACCACGAACCCACGAAAACACGTGATACCGACAACTGCACGCACGCAAATCTACGCGCGCAAAAATTGAAAGCTTTATGCGCGCGACCGAATTTACGATATTCCTTTGCGCGGCGCTTAAAGAGATTAAAGATAATCGTGGTGATTTACTGCGGCGATTCGTTCCCCTTATAGCCTCAAGTAATCAAATAGGGGTAAACAGTACAGTTGTTGGTCACTCTACAATGATTGGCCACACCTTAAAAAATTAAATATTATAAAGAAATACTATTAAAATGTTTTTAATTATAAATACAAAAATATATTTTTTTAATAATTATTTTTTTATACTAAAAAAACATTTTAATAGTATTTCTTTATAATCTTTAATTTTTTAAGATGTGGCCAATTATTGTAGAGTGGCCAACTGTACTGTTTACCCCTATCATCGTAAAATTTGCAATTTCGCCGAAATATTTATCACCGTGGGTGAACAACGAAATCGCGACGGCAGACAATGCAAAATTTCTGGAAATAGCAACAACCATGGCAATCGCGAGTGTCATTTAACTTTAGACGAAAATGCCCCCCCCCCTCTCTCTCTCTCATATCCTGACTAAAGCACTATATATGTACCTGCACACAAGACAAAGTACCGTTTTAAATCAGAAAAATGAAATTCAAAAAGAAGAAATATGCATAAACCGTTGTCTATAAAAAGACAAATCATACATGATATGTTATAAAATAATACTGAACTCAAGTTTTATTTTTACTGATTCTCGAGCTTCTTCTTATGTCTGTGATTTATCTTTTCTTCTTTCCAGTAATTGGTTGCACTCGTACATCCAAGACACCTCAATTTTAAAAAAATAATGAAATGATCCATATGACAGATCATCAAAACGCAGTGCACATCTCGCACCAAAAATGTTCAGTCTTCGAAATCGAAGATACTGACAAAATGTCATCGGCCGTGGCGTTAAAGGTAAAGTAATTAATGTCGACTTATGACGCGAATAAAATAAACAATGAAAGAGAGTTACTATTCCTTTAATTTTTTAGACACTTTAATTACATAATGGAAGCATCTTGCAGCTCGCATACTATCACGTAAGTGGTTTGTTGCGACTGCCTTTAGATAACGAATTTAATTCCAACACAAAGGATAACATAAATAACGTGAGCTTTGTTATTAAATCAATTAATCATATTAGAAGCAACGAATGATTTTTTAATCACGTTAGAAAATTTAATGTATTAATGAGGTGATGAGTAACACTGTGTATCAAGATTAACCGAGGGAAGTGAATTTCATACTGCGATGACGTATCACTCACGTTAGCATAGAAAGGATAATGAGATAGGCAAAGGCGCATCCTTACTGCAAATGAGATACGCGAGAGCCGTCGGTTGTTTAATGTTTTCCGAGGTTGCTGATGGACGGCTGGCTTACGCGATGATGCGCGCGAATAACGCCACTCGATCATGTCTAGGTTGGATATTTTAGTATCGTAAGCAGAGGATGGTATTATAATAAAGATTATAAAAATACGCGTTGTGCTGCAATTAACCCGGATGCAGAATTAATATACGTCAAGAACTTGAGCAAATTGTTTCTTAATTAGCTGAAACTGGTCGTTTCTTTAAAAACGTTTCAAATTAGTTCCTCAACATAAAAAAAAACAGTCTCTTAGTTTATAGCCGGTTAATTGAAACGTAAAACTGAAATAAAAAACATTAACTATAGAGAGATTCAATTAAAAAGCTATACTTATCTACAATGAGTTCCTTTATTTACGCGATGTCAGGTCTCAGAATTCAATTCGGGAAGCGAGTAACGGAAGGTACAAGGACAAGTAAGATATAGAGACTGAAAAGAGATATTGGTCGGTGTGGATAACCACTTTACAATAAAAAATTCCATTAATCAGGAAAGTCCTTTCGATACGATTCTGGTCCGATTAATCTCACGATGCGGCGTTATCAGAATTCATGTCGCGCTCTTTGACCGGGAACGTACTTCATTACCGAAACACTACGAAGCTCTTGTGGCCGGTACTATACGGCGCGTGACGTTTTCATAACTTTACAGAAAAGATTAAGTCCCGAGCGAAAGCCATGCAGCGGAAAAAAGGTTTTCGAGGAGGAAGAATCTCGTCGCTTAAAGGTGAGTGGCACGGCGTGGACGAGGACGAGGACGAGGACGAGGACGAGGACGAGGACGAAGACGAAGACGAGGACGAGAATGAGAACGAGAACGACATCGACCGCGATCGGTGCTCGTTCTCGGGAAGATCGCCTTGAGCTCTCCGACGGAAAGTTCAAGTTTCGCAGAAACCATCCAACGATAGGATGGTAGGATGAGTAGGTACTTGAGAGATCCAATATACCGAGGACGGTTCTCCCCAAAGCAGCTGCCGCGGCAGTGTGTTGCTGGTTCCCGTAAATGTAATTACGGGAAAATTACGTATCGCGTTCCTTTTGGCCCCAACCGCACGACGCCGACACCGAGATTACTCACGCTAAGAATTTTTAATAACGACGAGTACGTCATCGAGGAAATTCGCTCTCGCCCGCCCTCCCTCCGGCCCGCCCGGGCGCCCGTTCGCTAACTCACCCACCACCGGCGGCGGCGCGGCAATTGATCCAGATATTCCCGGATGCGGTTTTTCAACACACGTCGGTCGGTGCTGGAGGCTGGAGAGCGAAACTCTCAAGTGCCATCGCACTTTTTGTTGCTAGCTGCAATTCTCCGGAAACGATGAAAGACTTATCAGCGAAGGGAGAATTTCGGTATAAGCCCGCCACACATTGGTATATATCGGGAATCAATAACAATAAGCAGTGATGGAGATCGATATAAGCCGCTGATCGATGAGGCCAAACTTAATGGAGAACGATCCCAAAGTCCCAAAGGGAATAGATAAACGGATTGTTATTATATTGGCTGTGGGGCCTTCAGGACACTCTCACATGTGTGATTTATCGACATTTTCACTCAGACAAGATTCACATTTAAAAAACGAACAGACGTTTTAAAAATAAATCAATTTCGCAAACTACTTTAGGCTGCAACCACGATTAATATCGGTCGACGTAATGCCTTCGGATCCATGTGGCACCACGTCGTTGTCGCGTTAAAAGACAAGCTAAGGACGGCTCTTAGCGCGCATTAAACGTGCCATCTTTTAACCATCAAGGAGACACGATGCGAAAGCGCAGCAAGGGGATTCATCGTACCGGCAAATAAATTTCTTGGGCAGATTTTCACAGGGTCGCGCGCGTGCACGGGGACGCAAATTACCTGAGAGAGGTCATGCCTCTCCAGGCTGCGGAATGCGCCGCGCGAACGATATTCCTGCTCCGTTATACTTCCGCGTGAATGTGCATGGTAAAAGGGACGCCGTCGTTCTTTATAAAATGCGCTTTCGGTATTCCTTCCATCGCGCGCTATGACGCCATAGAAAATTTCATACGTGTATTTCACGTATGGAAGAGAGAGAGAGAGAGAGAGAGAAAGAGAGAGAAACTGTAAAAAAAGCACAGCCTGTTCGCGCGGCTTACAGATGCGGAATATTAAACAGCTGGGACGAGCATGAATCTCCTGTCAGGCGACGACGATGCTGCGCGACATGTATATCGGAATTAACAATTCGACAGATCTGGCGCACGCCCGATTTTTCTATTGTTACGGAAAACAGAGAAAAAAAACCATTTTCAGGGGTACTGACGCGTAAAATAGGTATTTTATAGTAATATTTAGAGAGTAGAGAAATGTACGCGATACACATTTATAATCACATACACACACACAGAGTTGGCAAAAATAATATGAATAACAAAATCCGTGCATCAAAATCATTTAAAAATCTTCTTGTGATTCTCCGCTATTGCAATTCGGTAGAATTGCGCGCGCGCGCGAAATGTGTAATATGATAAAAAAAGAAATAAAAATAGAATGAAATAACCTGAAGCTTCACTCGAAAGGTAAAATTATATCTGAAATGTCATTACTTGTTCACAGCATTTGAGAATTGACACAGATGTATCCGGATACTGCTTAGAAATCTACGAACCACCTATGGTCGGCTTAAAATTACATGTCGCTCGATCATTTCTTGGCGAGGCGTGTGAGAGCATCGCGATACGCCGCGTATCTAGAGGAATGGCAGCTTGTTGGGATGGCCGCGGGCAACATTGACCGATCGTTTTATTAACCTGATCTTTGGCGAAGTAATAGTCATTTTTCTACGGGTCACCCTCATAGACCGCCGCCACCGTCGTCGTCGTCGCCGCCGCCGCCACCACTGCCGTGACAGCGGCCTGTCCGATGACCCCGATCCATTATCCGCCGGTTGACAGCGCAAACAGCGTCGTCGTGCTCCTCGCCTACGACCAATGCATTTCAAATAGAGAGGCGTTTACGGCGTCGAGGCTTTTATACAGCCTCGCACGAGAGAGAAAGGGCCAGTGTAAGTAGTACAGAGTGTACAGGATCAGACCTACTGTCTATTATAGAGATCACTTTGACAAAATCGGGAAACAATACCGACATCTCGTAATGCTCCGCGTCAAAAAATATTATTATTCATCTCAATGTATTCTTTAATATTCTTAAGTAAGTTTTATACAGTTTGCGGTGCGTATTATTCTGATTATTACAGAGAAGAGGCTGAGTAAAAGAAAGCTGCGTTTTCGTAGAGAGAGAGAGAGAGAGAGAGAGAGAGAGAGAGAGAGAGAGAGAGAGAGAGAGAACGCTTGACGTAAACACTTCGATGGCGCCAACGGTGAAGAACCCGACAGGAATTCATTAGCGAACTTTCCTTCCAAAGCAGCGTTCGGCGTTTAAAGAAATTACTCTGAGCACTTTAAGAGAACCTATTACTATGAGGTTTCTCGTTACGGTGGTGCGACGCAAACACAGTAAACACACTTGAAAATCTTTTAAATCGAGCCAGGCGTTCGTTCGCACGCCGATGAGACAGATGAACCGCGTCGCGTCATGTCGCGTAGATTACCTCACGAAAAATCGACATATTTTTCAACGAATGAGAGAGAGAGAGAGAGAGAGAGAGAGAGAGAGAGAGAGAGAGAGAGAGTGACATACAAAGAGAGTAGTTCTTCGTGATTCCTTTACGCATTCCTGTGCGAAGGTGTATTCGGTATGTTGCCGAGACTAAAAGACGCGCGACTCGGAATGCGCGGTCGCATGGCGGCAATCTCTCTGGGATGCTACATCTGCATGCCGCGACGACACATCATTCTCGTTCGAGACGAGAAATATCTTGTATTCGATAAATCTGTTCATTCGCAATGTAAAGCCGATTACTCATCTGGTTTCGAAAAAGTATATAAATGATAGAAAAAAAGATACATTAATTAATATAATGTTAATGAACATTGGTAAATAACATTAATACGAACATTAAAGAATTTGGCCCACTATCCGAATCGTTTAATTACGAATGTGCACTATCCGAATCATTATTGTCCTCGCAGAGTATTTTCCGATATTTCCAGATGAGCATATTTTCACCACCGCAGAATGCCACCTTGTTCGTTTTGTCGAGCAACTCTCTTTGACAGAAATTTTCATCTCTTAACTTCGATTAACTTTGTAACAAGGCGCAAATCAAAGCGCCAACTACATTACGTTCAGGATTAAAGTGTTAATTAACATCGTAATAAAGTGCGTGACACGATGTTAAAGCGATCGGTTGAATACTTTGAGTATTACGCGGTCTGAAATTCTGATTTCAATTGTAAGTGTGAAGCGAGAAGTCATATGAAAGATAACATATTGGACAATCTTTTAATAGGTAAATATTTATTTCATTAATATTATGCGAAATGATTTGTTCAAATATGGAGGAAGACTGAAATTTCGCTTTATCGTTACTTCGTAGTTGCAAAATTCAGCAAATCGCGGTAGAATTTGCTCTGCACAACGAAGGGAAGAGATTTCGGATTAAGTGGCGAGTGACGGAGGGTTGGCACCGGATTAACCCTTAACACTTCTGTATTTTCTCATCGAAGGCGAGTACGAACCTCGTCTTTCGAGACTTAAGCCTTTGATGACCCATCGAAAACCTTTCCGAGCGTGATCGAAATGTGAATCTCGTTCGGTTTACATGGTCCGTGGAAAATTTGACGTTTCGAAACTGTCGCTATCACCAAAATTGCAATATTATCTCAATAAAACAATATGTAATTAAAATATGCAAATAATACGAAAAGTCGAAAAGATTAAAACGTGCGGGATTAAATCTTCAATAAATATTAACGAAATTTAATCACGCAGTCGCAAAAGTGACGTTAATTACAAATTAATTGAAAACATTTAATAAAAATGACATTTTCATTGCCCTGATGATTTAAATAATGATTGAAATAAAACATTATTTCTAGCACATTATTATCGACGTCCAACATTTTTATATAGGTAAGTGTTCAAGGAAATATAAAATTACGTTCCTCTTTGATGAGAGTTACTATATTGATTACATGTTAATGAACAATATAAATTTTGTTGTGTTCCCTAACGGCTATTATCCGTAAAGCATCGCTGATGCTATCAATGACGCGATACTCGAACGGCGCGACGAGACGCTCACATTATAATGCACTTAACTTGTTCCTCCGAGCATGTTAACTCTCTCTCTGTTTCGAGATTACGTAACACGTTGCACAACTTGTATGGCAATGTTGTTGGTGCAACTTTTCCTCGCCTGTCACGTGGCCTATTAAGAGGGTACATCGCCAATTCACCCCCCATAATGTGCGTCGCGATGATTAACATCGCCCGTCATTTAAACCGTGAACAAAAGCAATCCATATAGAACATGGCGTCATTTAACACGCTCCATTAATTAAGAGCGACGCGCATTTTTCTCTCACCCTTCCTGCCGCGCGTATTAAACACGCGTATATTACAATAGTTTACACGTCGCATTTCTCGCGTTTCTTTCCCGCGATAAATACTGGATTATTTCGTCAAACAGACTGCGACGAAAAAATAGCAATAACCGTCTCTTGGCAGAATATGCTATTATAATATAATATTATGTTACATTATGACCGATAGTTTCTGATTTATGTATAAGAGCGATGTATGTCTGTTATAATAGATATCACCAGAAATATCACGCTAATGATACGTCTCATTAAATTCTAACGAAAGCAACTGCGCAGCATGCGAGCGAAAGGCAGTATTAATTACCTTTAACGACGTAACATAATCTAACATCTTGGTTCCCTTAAGGGATTGGTGTTTGAGTTAGAACGGCGGGTTGTTTGAGGTCGGATAGCGCATCTAATCACCCTGCGCGAGTGATGCTACAAGCTTGATTAGTCCCACACACTCACACATTATATGATCGATATTCGACGGACTTGTCATGTGCAAAAACAGTCGAAAAATTGTTTCTCGTCGCGGTGACACGTCAAATTAATTTAAATTTAAATTTATTCATGTTATGCGTTTCAACACTTTATATTTATGTAAATTATATGTGCTTCCCTGATGTATCTTACGCTTTTCGTAAATGGTAAAAAAATGGTAGAAAAAGTAATTTAATCCTTAATATACCGAAAAGTAATTTAAGTGTTAAACAATACTTTCCATTCCTCTCCACCAGCGCGAAACGAACGGATATTTTATAAAGTAACTCGTATTTTGATGCAAAGTTTGGCGAGATAGTTTAGTGTCGTATACTAACAACATAGTTATACACGCTAAAAGTTTACTTCACCTCGCAACTGTATTATCTAACGGAGCATTATCTTCGAGAAGAAATTCTCCCTAAGAATCTCTCCGAAACTCATCAAGAACGTCTATAAATGCGATTTAATCTGGGTAGAGTGAGCCATACTCCGAGACCAAAGTTTTACTATTCGGCATTGGATTCGAGTTTCGAAACCCTCGTATACTCCCTTTTCGATTTGTCACCAAGCGAAGTGCGCGGAGTTTTTAGAAGTCGTGCACCGCGCAAGGAAAGTGATTAATCGTTCCGATGGGCACCGCACCGCTCATTTGTATACCTACATTTCAGTACGCTGTAAAGTTCCGACACAAAGTTCTAGCACGACAAACTCACGTACATACAACAAAGGTAGTTTCTCGTTCCAAATCTTAAGGAAACGATGAAATTGTCTTTACTCGAAATATCATTACTCGCACGATGAGCGCACGTATTATACATTTTTTATTTATATTTCACTCACAAATTGAGAAATAATGAACGATAAATATTGTTTACCATTAAGTAACAAAATATACGGATGCAAAAGTACAAAGCTATTAATACTATTTAGTAAATTATTCAGAAGAGAAGAATGACCGATTAATTAATTGCGAATTTAAATTCAAATTTCCGCTGTTCTATAATAATGAAAAATTAACTGAAAAATTTAATTTGCTTAATTTGATCATAATGAAGTTAATATGTACTACACAACAGAACGTCGATTATTAGTACCTTTAATAATTAAAACTCTAATAAATAGGATCTCTATCAGGCAGGAATTTACCTTTTTCCTGCAGTTCTTGCGTTTTTCTTGCATGATTCCAAATTTTTAATCGGCACTGTGTATTCAAACAAAAGTCTTTTGGATGACTTCGAGACAAGAACTGCGTGCAACTCGGCAACTCGGCCAAACTAAAATTGCAGTGGTTGTCGTTGAAGCATTTAGTGGATAACCCGTGGTGCGGCGAAGACAGCTTATCCCTGCCGCATTAAAACTTTAATGTTCCCTGTAGACGCGGAGATGGAACGAAATGGCAGCGGATAGCGTGCAGAAAATTCGCGGTTTTCGACACTTAATGCTTAACGACACGAGCGCGAGTGGCTTTCGCCAGATAAAACCAATTTTGCATTTTAAGACATCTGCAGCAAGCAAGTGAATGGCACAAGCTTGCGCGAGGTCGAGTTTTGCGATTGTTATATTCTTTTGTGGCGGGTAAATTACTAAATATGACAAAACGACAAAACAAATAGTTGTAACTGCGTAATAGCCACTAACTGCGATGCGGTTCGCTTTGCGCTATCGATAGTAAATTTCACGCGCGACACAAAGTACAAAAGGACAACGAAAACTTGCTCGTAACGGAGGACGTTGATGTAATAGCATCGATATATCGGCACGAACGAGCATCGAGGCTTCCGCATGACACGGCCCCGGGATCGTACATAAGCGCCAGCCCGAACAAATGACCGTCCATCGCGGGTTGTTGCGGAAGGGCACGACATCCGGTTCTACAGGCGAACGGAACGTGTGATCGATCATTATTCGAGCGCCACGGCCGTCTCCTCCTTTTGCTTCTATTTTTCGCGTCACTCTCACATATACTTCAACTTCTCGCTGTATCTTGCGTCTATCATCTCTTTCCGAAGGCCGGCTTATTTTGCCAGTTAATTTCCATAATTGCAGTTTAAGATCCGAGCACGGTGCGGAACTCGACTAAAATATTTGTCCCGAACGAACCATATAGAACGATTTGGGAATTATTTTCAAACCTCTATTAATACATGTTTCGCTTAAGCAATTGTGTGCTGATTTAAAAAAAAGATATTAAATCTCTTAATCCTTCAATATTGAAATCTGTTGAGATAAATTACGAATAAGTGGATGAAAAATTTACGAATAGACAAATAGAATAAATATAATTTAAAATCGAGTGACGAGGATTACTTTTTTTCCTATTGCGAGAGAGAGAGAGAGAGAGAGAGAGAGAGAGAGAGAGAGAGAGAGAGAGAGAGAAAGGGAGAATTTGCTACAGAGCTTTGGAAACATCTTGGTTCAAGCTAAAAAAGATATAATTGAGAGATCTCATTTTCGCACTTCTCATCGATCAGTTACCCGATTTCAGTAATAATTTTGAAAGGATGCAACGATGAGGTCGCGGCTGTCACTATGCTGACGTAAAGCAAAGCGGACGCAAATTGGTATCGGAATTCCATTACGCTGCAGATGGGTGCGTGTGCGTGCGCGTGCGTGCGCGTGCGTGCATGTGGACCGACCTAATTCGATCGAAATGATCCTTAAACAGGGTTTATAGGGTCCTTAGAATTTCCATGAATACGAGAAGCTGCAATAGCGAGCAGAGAGCAACGTCGCGTCGTTTGAAGAGACTCGACTTCTACGTTGGCCGATAATAGACCCCGGCGAATCTGCGCTCTAGATTGATCACTGTTGATTACCTAGTCAACGCTAGGGGTCTGCGTAAACGTGAACAACCGAGTATCGCGTTCGCGATTGCAGCATTCACTTTGATTTTGATATCCAGAATCCAATGAATAGTAGCAAAAGATACCATTCATCGACGCAAAAAACTTATCGATCGTGAATGCAGGATCGAACTGCAGTCGAAATGTACCAACCACCCTGCTTTTCATTTCCGGTATCCGGATTTATATACGAATTGCCTTTCTCAGCTTGACCTAGAATCGAAATAAATCTTCCATCTATCTACATCCATTATTAATTTTAACGGATTACGGAAATATCTGTTCAACTCATCAACTTCCTGTCAAACTCATTTTACTCATTATACAGTTGCAGCCAGTCTTTTCAGATTATTTACGTATTTCGAAATTACGTAACGTGTTTTAATTTCAGTCAAACGTCTCTCCCCCTTTAATCTTGATGCAATAATCATTCACGATCAGTTCATATAGTTTTCACCGAAAATGCAGCGTGACTATGTTGATGGTCCAGCACATCTTTTCATCGCCGTGCCATCGTACCGACTAGGAGCGGAAAGTAAGGGGGCTCCGTAATTATGACGCCATTATCGTCACGCCGAGAGCGCTTAATTACACGGCGTTAGCGGCTCGGGCATACGTTGCGAAGCGAGTTACGTTAAGACGCTCGCGGGAATACTTACTCGAGAGACGTGGCGAGGGCGGAGGCCGCGGGTCGCATCGTGGAGATGGAAGTAAACGGCAGTATCTGACATAATTTTAACCCGTTGGGTCGTGTTAATTACAGGACGCGTCGTGTACGTGTGGCAGCTTCTCAACACACCGTGACTCGAATCGAGACCCGAACCATAACATCGGCTTTTCTTTCATTATACGTTACATCAAGAAAAATATCTGCGATATTAATGTATCGAAAAGACGAAAAAAAAACTTAATAAAGAGATATGGCAAGGGTTTACACAAAGCTATTATACTCGGAGACTATTTTTAATCTGTCACAACTGTATTTATCTCACCTTCCAATAATATTTAAGTATCTCTGTTATTATGCTTATTCATATTATATTAGATCTTCTATTATATGTATATATATTCTAATATATTATATCTCATTATTTAAATTATGATAATGAATTTGTGTTGAAACAAGTTTTCTCTAAAATTTAGAGATAACATTTCTGAAATAACACATATATCAATGTGTCATCAGTCTATCAATAAAAGTCTATCAATAAAATAAACATCTGGGAAATATACATATTTCCCAGAGGGGATGTCGTGGACGATCACGTTAATTGGACTGCCTTCGATACGTTTGTTATAACGATCATTATGATAACGGGGCGGCCTATCGTAAAAATAGTACGTGTGTACCTTACTTCAATTTATTCCCTGCGAAACTCCTTGCTAATGATGGAAGGATGCAGGCACCATTTCGCAGAAGACAAGCAAAGCGAAACGTACAAACAAAACTACAAATAGATCCGTTGCTGTACGTACAGACACAGTTGCGGGTAGCGGGTACACATTGTAAGATCAGGCTAACTGCTGCATCTCATTTCTTTGCCAAAGCATATGCACTGTTGGTCATTAATCCAACGAAAGATGCAGAAAGCATTAACAAAAGTTTCTTTTCTAGTTATAGAGCACCAGTTTATTTAATTAAATATCGTATACGGTTATGCACCTGCCTGATTGATACGTGATCGTGGCACCAGCACGATTACATCGGCACAATTTCACGTCGGTAAAATATTAACCAGTAAAAATCTAAGATGCTCGGAAACTAATGAGGGGTAAGCGCACACTTAAATACGTTCGTACGTGCACATACATACATGCGAGTGTACGCATGTCCCGCGATATAACGCGGTTAACCACCACGCAAACGACCCACCTTCCATAGGCTCTTTCGCTAACGATCGCACTCCAAATTACAGGGCGAATCTGGGGCATAGCCGCAATACGGCATTTCGGTTGGAATATGAGACACGGGCTGAAGGAGCCCTCCGCGAAGAACGAAACGACTCTCTCGTCCGCGTCGGGTCGTTCGTTCGCGAGGATAACGAGTCGGTGACGGGACTTCCGCGAGAGCTGTTATTTTTCGATGCCAAAACGGAAGTCATACCGAAGCGCGATCATTTATACTCGGGAATAACGCGTGACAAACAAGCGGACAATGGCGAATAATGACGACTGACTGTTAAAAGAGAATTGCGACACGTTCGAAAAATCGTGATAAATTCGTAAAAATGCGTTCGCCATTGCCCCACGCTTTATGTTTCAGGGTCGTTTAACTGCCCATTCTCCGGCGCGTTCTATATCGCTAAATAGAATACAAATTGCGTCATAGAGCAAATTAGCCTGGTAACACGTTTTCGCTTAATTGCGGCAAATATAGTCTCCCCTCCAGGTACCGGCTACCGAGAGCGCGCGTCGCGCAGCTGATAATTCGCGAGATAATTCGCGAAATTTCAGAGTGGATTTCTCGGTATTACAGCAGTCGATATAATTGACGAGCAGCGGGCAGTCTATCGCAGCGTGAAATTGAATTAAAGCACTGTCAACCGGTCCCGGTCCCGCTCCCGGTCCCGCTCCCGGTCCCGCTCCCCGGTCCGGTACAACTGTTACTACAAATTTGTACGACATGTTTAACAATGTTCACAGCACGACGCCTCGTGTCAACGGATATGATAATCGTACATCGGAAGTTACATCCCGGATCGGTTTGCCCATATTTTTTCAGGAAACACAATTTATCGGCAAACGCGACGACGAGCTCGCACGTCGCGTCGTTAATAGCGTGCCGATCAACCTTGTTGTCGTTTAATTCAAGTCGCGGTGACGATATTGCTGTTTAATCATACGTAATTGCATACCGCGCGGTTAGCACCATTCAGAATGATCCCAATAGTCGTCGAACCGAATATTCGAATCGCGATTTCGCTGCACTGCAATATTTCCAGAATTTATTTCGTAATCCGAGTAACGTCAAACGTAAAATCAAATTTATTATTACCAACCAAACAACTTGATGGAAAATTCTTTTGGAGATGTTTCCATAAAACAGTTTGATTTTAGAACGTAATTTAGAACGCGACAAGACCAGCGAGAGCCTTAGTAATCGAACAAAACGTCAAAAAATATTTCCCGCTCGGCGATCGATCCGCCATCGTTAAGTAGAACAAGCAAAGAGTTATGGTACTCGTGATATACTTCTATTCCCCAAGATCGATTTAAAGTTCGTACATCCCGACAGAACTCGGACCTTCTGAAATCCGAGAAAATTGCTGAGATAGCGAAATCCTAGGCAACTTCGTACTTTCAATGAGCGCCGATAAAACTGAAATTGCTAACAAAGCGAGGTAAGTACGCCAAACATTATATTCAAATCACATAATTGCTTCTCAACAAATATATGCAAATTATAAGAGTTATGATTAATAATTTTTAAAAAATCTTTAAATAACTTTCACACTTTTTAAAAATTTATCTATCGAAACTCTACAAAATTAATGGCATGTACTTTACAACACAAAGGAATATATCAGGAAGCACTTCTTTCTCTTAACTTAGTAGCTATACGTCTTGAAATTTAAATTAAAACTTAAGAAGTCAAAGAGATGTCGCGGAGAAGTAAATTTGCAAAAATGTTCCTCGCTCGGAATTGCCCGAGCAGCATTGTGAAATTTCATTGGGGAATCGCGTGAATAGTAATACGGGTTGTATAAATTCGCGAAAAGCGAATTCGTCCGTTAAGAGAGAACTAACTCAAACCGAGCGGGTCACCAAGTTCTTTAAACGTAACATAGTGCCCGCGTCTCAGCTCGAAAGCAGCCCGAGGATTTAAGTTCAGAAACTTCGAACTTTGTCTAATTACGGTTTGCAAAGATCTTGATATTCGTAGCACCTCGCCCGTGCATCAACCCGAACACATCGATTAAACATTAAACTAATATCTGCTTTAAATACCTATATAAATATTAGTTTTTAGTTTCTAAAAAAGCTCTAAAATTAATGATAAAATAGCATAAATAAAAACTGCTTTCCAAAAAATATGAATAAACGACATTATAATGTATCATTTTTGCAACGTATATAATATAAATGTGCGCTCTTTTAAACATTAAACTTAATTCTTCCAAATTTTTTTTTTGCACAAATTTTATTTCGCACATTTATTTAGTCACCTATTTATTTGTTTTTCCATAAGTCGATTTCAAATTGACCACAAAATCTCTCTTCGCGGAGTATAAATGCGAATTTATCGTTACTCTGCAGAAACTTAAATTGGACGGTGCTTGAGCTGCAACGCTGCATCCAGTGCTATATAGACACTAAGAAAAATCCGCTTTACGAATTTTTACGATATTATTCCTGCCAATGGCGTCCTCGTGAAAATTCCCACGATGGCTACACGATAAGAATGTAACGATGTGTGCACGTGTAATACACACAAAACGAAGATAGATGTTCTAACGCAAGAACAAAATCAGAAAATATGATTCAAGTCATATTTGATATGGAGCGTGTCGCGCTCCATTGAATATGGGCTGACACAAATATTTCGAGCATCGAATGTCAAACGAGCTGGCAAAACATAGCGAAGCGAAACGGGATTATTGTAGCGTACGAAAAGTAAATTGAGACTTTAACGTTCCTTACTCGCAGATGTGCTACGAACGTATATGGTATCGTTTTAACGAAAAAGAAGTAAAACCAGCTCCAAGAGACATGTTTACACATTTTAAATAAGGTAAATAAACCGAAATAAGTTCGGAAATAATAAAGTCTCGATGTTTCTAAATAGCTAATAGATATGAATATACGTAGAGGATAAAGAGTATTAATTTAACTTCAAATATATCGTGCAATATTATTATCGAAACCCGAAATTGGAAATTATTTAGAGGCAAACGCGTAAAATTTTTATCTACCAGTAATTTTCTATAATCTGCTAATTATTACACAAAATCAGTATTTCGATTACAGTTACCGAATGTATCATAACTCGTCACAAGTTAAAAGAGGAAATCAGATTCGAAATATTCGGATCAACGATAATGATTACACAAATAATTACATATTGCAATGAAATATAGCATCCAACTACTAGCATCGATTACATTTAGTAATAATTAATCGTTCACGCCGGATTTTAATGAAGGATGCCCCCACAAGAAATCGATAACATCGTTTCCGCGCTCCGTTCGACGTGAACGCGTTTCGGGACCTTCGCTATACGACGAGTTATCGCGACGCGGACGATATTTCGTTGTCGGGCTCGATAATGTTATCGGTAATATGCTCGCTAACATACCGGAGGGAAACACGCGGTCGTCTATTCGACGGCAATACACTCTCTCGTACTCTCTCGTGTATGATCGAACGCAGCAGGCAGATAGAGGTATTCGTATCGGCGTATTTAAGTTGGAGGCATTCTCCAATAACAGGAATAGGAGCCGCCCTGGAATCCAGCATAAATACGCCATGGCATCTTCTCCTATATTGCTTTACTATTGGCTGAATGCGGCTCGGAAAAATTCACGAGGAGTTCGTCGTACGCGATTTCTCCCCCGCGTCCCCTAAGCCGCGGTAAGCACATCGATAAATGATGTGAGTTATGCACGCGATAAAAGATAAGAGAAAAAATATGTTTTATCTTCAAATAGACATATTTTCATGGGACTGCGTATACGACAGTGAGCTACGATAACATTGAAACGAATTTTTCTCAACACGATTCGCATTTTACACAGTTTATCCTTTACATTATTACCACTGTATTATATACATTGCATATATATATAAATATACATTGATTATTTGTATTTTCCTTTTCAAACGAATTAGTCTACCTCGCTGACAATTTATCGCCTGCTAATGTGTACGTGTCTTTAACCGATATCAAGGTTGATGTTTCAAGGATCTAATATCATTTGGCGATTCGTTCCATCTCGCCGTCTTTCGCGAAAGAAACTAATTACTTGCTCCGTTAGTTTTAAGAAGCGTCTAAAACATTCAGTCAAACCTCATCTGCAGTTACGCATTCTTGCTGCATTGTTGCATGCCAGGCTCTACCTCGATCGCTCGTTGTATAAATTGGTCGCGTTTGGGATGCTTGGAATTTTCTAGGTATTCAAACGCTGCGAGGAACTGAAAAGTAACATTTTCACCACGATGTTTGCTGTGGAAAGCTCGTCTAATATTTCGCCACGAAAGCTACATTTTAATGTAACGTCTCCAATCCGTTCTGCTTCTTTGGCAAAATGCCAAATTGTGTTCCCTAACTTGAAATTCTAATGGACTTTTTAACACTATGTAATTTAAACATTTTAAGGCACGCATGGATACGGACGTATTATCGGAGTAGATTAAAGCGGACGCAGCAGCTTGGAAGACATCGAACCGCACATCTTTTCCTACCGCGCCAAAAAAAGCGCTCCAGCATTTCAAGCAATAGAAAAGCTCCAATATTAAATTTGGAAAGATTCCGCGCTTATCCGATAACAAAACGAATAATCCATGATAACATAATTCATCACGTGGTCGAATTGATACAATTGCATTATAGGCAGTGAAATATCCCTCGGCGGCAATCAATGAATGCCTTCATCGAGGACTTAATCTAATTGCTAAATCGAGCGTTCGCAAGCCGACATTCTCGCAAAACGAGCTCGTTATGCGATTTCGAGGATTTAACTTTGCTCTACGAAATACGAATCCGCGGCGAAAAGAATACGGCGTTTACGGTGATACGGGACGTCTTAACTCGGCCAATGTCTTCGCGTCTCGCGTAAATTACGAGCGCGACGAAATTGCCTTTGCTCTGGAGAGTTGCGAAAAATCGTCGACCGCGTGCGACCGCCGCGCCGTTTTCCAAAGTGAACGGCTTGGTGGCCGCTGCGGTAACGAAGTTCGCGGTATAACCGAGCGGCGATATTTTACAGCGGATAAACTAAACACGATAAAATGTTGGCTGCTTCGTTACAAGCGCGGCGAAAAGTTTTCTTTTGCCGTAATTTGCCGCGCGATTTTGTGGCGGGTTTTCTTCGCACCGCAAATTTTCGCGGTTTCACTCTTTCGTTGATATTTCCGTATACTGTATAGCAACGAAAACGTATCGCGATCACGCAACATACTTAATACCGTAATCAGCTGTCATACGAGAATACGAGACGCTGAAATAAATATTGATGTCCCACATTTCATATATTGGTATTCAGCAAATCGACGAGTCAATGAACGGATTTGTACGCGATTATATACTGCATTACGGATTAGAAATCCAAACGGGTGATTATACATATATGATCAAAAGCTTTGCTGCATATATGGAATATTAAACAGAATTTATGATTGCACTTGCTCGAATATAATTTAGCGTATTTTGGTAATATTTAAAGTCTGTTTACGAATAAGCACGAGATCATTTGATTATCTCAACACTGTTATACAGAAATAATTGAAAAAAATACAATCGCAGAAAACCTGTCTTTGATATATATGAGCAATTATTTTAAAAAATACATGATATCTTTCTTCCAATTAAAAGGAACTGTTCAACTAGTAAACTTTAGTTTATAATTTAACAACATATTATATGCTTCATTACCAGAGCAAAAAGAGATTGAGCTTTGATTTCAATAAATAAGTTCTAAATATTGCTTTATATATCTAACAATAAGAAACGTTTTTCAATAAATAGAAAAGAATGGATCTTATTGTTAGTATACATGTGCCGGAAACTGATTGTTATGTTGCATATATAATATGAAAAAAGTGAAATATTTGTTAATTTTTTAGATTCTGCTTGGATTGTAAAAACTATGTCTTGTTTAGTCCTTTGTCAATTTCTTTATTATCAATTTGTCAGCTGTGACTTCGGGAGTTTGTACCCTGTTGGCCTATATTTTAGGCAGCCGTCAGACCGGTGTTTCAACCGTGCCGTCATCACCTTTGCTCAAACTCGCCGGATGTCGTGCTACTTTATCCTTAGTCGACGTAACGGACTAGACAGGCAAGATTGGCGTTGCGGCGGGCGGTATTGTGTTCCTAGTATTACTGGCCCTTCGTCTCTAATTTCAATCAAGTCGGCGACGTCGTTAATCTACCCATCCACTTACCGTAACCGCGAGCTTCTAGATCGGAACTGAACTTTATTTTATCCTATGTATAAAAGCTTAACACTTAACCGCATATCCGTGGTTGTTAGAGAAAGTGCTTTCAATATTAATTTGAAAATTCAGTGATATATGACCAAATTTGACACATTTTAATTTGGAAAAATATACTATGCAAATAACTAATATATAAAAAATGAGACAAAAACAAAAAGGGAAGATGACAAAGAGAACTCTTTTCTCGTAAAAAAGTTTTCCCTTTACTTTTTCATTGTAAAAGTCATAGTTCGTAAAGGGCACTGAAGAAAATGTACAAACTTTTATTAAGCTTTAATTAATTAGTCACTATTCGTGTTTGTCTTTACGGAGCTAAAATAAGCCAAACTGGATTACAGTCTCGATCGTGGCGATAACGAGAACGGAGATCTGTCGGCGTGCATTGCGAGGACCGACGCCGACGATCGATCGTGGACGATCATGAGGTATAATTCGTGGCCCTCCGCAGAGCGACAGTGCTACGGATGGTTTACGACGGGTCGAGCAAAATAATTGCCCGGATTTAATTAACAGTAGTCAACGCCGACGCTCGTCAACGTGGCGCCAAGCTAATAAATAGCAGGAGGTCGGCATGCAGCGACTTGGCTCAAGCGAGAAACGCGTATTTCACGGAGATATACGCGCCACGAATTCTCGTGTTCGCACAGACTCCACGAGTCGCGAGCGACATTCAAGCTCGATTGCGACACAGTTCCGCTTTCTTAGGTCGTGATTTAGGAATAAGCGATACGATACTTTCTCACCAGACCGATCTAACCACTGGGCTATATCGCCGCCTCGTTTGCAGCTAGGTGTGTCGATAAATATCGTGAGCGCGCAAACGGCGCTTTAGGTACACAATCCCCGTTCTCGCAACACACTCGGCTCTGCTAATGGCGAAAACACAATTTCTCTGTGCCTAGCACACGGTAAAGTAACGATTAAACATTGTAAACGGGCATGTTTGCTCGTTACTATCTGGCGAGTTTAGCGGCGGCTACAAAACTGGCTTTGTGTAATTATGTAAACTGGTAAACTCGCCGGCTTGTAAATACGAGGATGTAAGGTTGAAACCCTGTCAAATTTCACTGGATCTCTGGTAATATTATTATTCGAATAATAAATTGGCTAAAAATAGCGCACAGATTAATTTACAATAAATTACCAAATATTGTCTGTTACTTTGTACATAAAACGTCAACTCTTTGAAAGTTCTTACTCCTTGCATTACCAGCCAGCAAATATATTTTCCGACGTATAGCAAACAGACCGCGTCGCTCTTACAATCGCTTTCTTAACTATCTCGTTTCCACCATAGTATGCAGCAATTTAATAAATACGATTTTATCGATAAAATTATCGTGATCATGTCCGTGGCGGCATTCTTGGTAAGGTTTAATTCAACATTTAACCGAAACGCGGCTCATTTTTTTTCGTCATCGCTGCCTGCATATTTTACCGGTTCAATATCATACGTATGGTATGGTTAGTGGGTATACATGCATATGCATGATACATAGCGATGAATGGTTGTTCGGCGCAAAAAAAGACGAGGTTAACGGTGAGAATATTCCCTGTTTTAATTATCTCTATTTTAATAGTCTACCAGCGCCAGCGGCCAATCTGATCCCGTGAATGGAGAGTGCGAGAGATTATTTCTTTAATTTGCGAACAGTTTTTATCGGTAATGAAATGCCAGAACACGCGCGATGCCGATACAAAGCGTTTCTTATTGCTGCGAGCAGAATGCAAATATCAATACCTCGTTACCTCCCAATATTCGGCCAAAAAGTATAATATATATAAAACGCCGGTTATTTTCGTTTTCAAGATTATGGAAAAACGGTGGAGTAAAATTTAATTACGTCTGCGAGGTAGCGACGCTGGAATTTCGTCGATGCGAAGAGATTATCCGATAATTTGCGTTGCAAGCGGACTGTGAAATAGAAGCGGAATTGATAATAAAAACGGATGATAATAATTGCGTTCTGCAGCGATGTCGCCCAAGCCTCGATCATAGTATCGTTGATGATAACGACGATGCGAAGCTTCTCACACAAAAGAGAACGCCTTAAAAATTCCTGAGACGAGGACATCTCGACTGTCTCATTTACCGTGTCGCGTTTCAGCGATCCGAAACCCGAGCTACTTCGGATAACGCGGTAAACGTCGTATCAGAACACATTATGCCCGAACATCGTACTCCAGACGTCGCGTGTATACGTATACGGTACGTATGCTGCGTACATAATTCAACAGCGCAAGTGACAAGTGAGGATGAGAAAACAGACGTTTCCTTTTCCGTCCTGAAATGAAGATAAGTTACACGGAAAACATACCAGATGCCAGGTAGGTATCTACCGAGAATGCGTTATCGTCGTGGAACGCGCGTCTTTCTTCCTCTCTCTCTCTCTCTCTCTCTCGTGTTCTAAATCTTCTGTTAGGCCCGCGCGAGAAACGCCGTGAGATACCGATCGCGATAGTGAGAAACAAAATCGCAAATAAGATCATTTAGCAATTGAATTTCAAATGCCGATCCATAATAACGATTTTGCTAGAGGAGAACGTCGCTACTATAGCTGATAGCTTTAAACGGGACTACTTCTTGACTCGATTATTTCCGCTAGACAAACGTTTCACTTGTAATGCCACTGCTTCTGCACTTCTCGGCCTCCGACTTTACTCTAGTCGTTATTCCGAAATAGCCGTGCGCGTTTAACTCGTGCCTTCATACTTATAGTGAAACAACGTTTCCCCGATAAAGCGTTTTACGATCTCTCGCCATACCGCCTTCAGATATCTCACAGAAACAGGAAATGCGACGACGCGAAGGTTCTTGCGATGGAAGCAGCGGCGAACAATTATGTTTCAAAGAATCGAAAAGCATATTATTGTTTATGCTGATTCGCCGTGATTACATCATTTTGCGATCACCGGCGAGCTCGTAAATCGAATATCGGGTTAACGGGTGCATTTAAAAAAAGAGAAAAAAAGAACAAGAAGAAGCTTTCAGCGGTTCGATCCTGCAAAACTTGCAGCCGTTGTTGTACATGACGGCGGAAAGTTTACGGCTATCGCTACTACATCGGCGCGAAACAGGTCGGCCCAGCACAGTTGCGGGACGAAAGGGCGGAAAAAGGAGGAAGCGGAGCGGAAGTTGAGCTTTTCGCCCTGGCATTCGCCTGACAAAGAAGCTGAAATCTTCAACATCAATGTTTCACAATAATGGATTTTCATGGAGAGAGGCCTCGAGCGTGGAGTAAAAGTCTACACAGTGCAGCATGCTGTGTACAACTAATGTTACACGATCTTACTTTTTTTTTAAGTTTTCGTAATGTTATCAATTTAATAAAATTTTTTAACACACATATACAAACACATATACTTATAGATTTCAATCTGTTCTTCTTTGCTTTAAATTAGAGATTATCTATTGCTTCTATCTTTTCTTTAATTATTCACTGCACTATCATTTAAAAGCGTATGTATACGGATGTGTATGTGTGTGTGTGTGTAGATATTATGTATATGAATACTATACAGTGTGTTGAACTCGGGTCCGCGGGTTCGTTAAGCCAAAATGACTGTGTGGATCAGTCATCCCTACGGAAATCCAATCTTTCTTTTATTTTGTTAGTTCTATCTTTTTAATTCCAACTTTTTAGTTTAAAGAGTTACAATATTATTATATATCAACAGTTAACCAACTAAAAATAATGAAAATTTGAAAAGATAATGTGTATTTTGTGATCAAAACTTTCAAACGAGTAGGTCCTCTTTCATAATCTTTCCATTTCACGAAATATGTAAATCCAACCATCGCGTTTATCTCGAAATTCAACTTTAACATTGAAAGCTGTATTTTTATTATTTTGTACGCTTATTGATTATTTTGTACGATTTAATCAGCGGTTTTGTTTGGCAAGTAATATCATACCGCCGACGCCGCGCTGGACCGATCCAAGCAAGATGATTATCAGGTACAAATTTGTAATGCATCGTCGAGCAGATGCCGAGGGACGGTATACCCATAAGAAGCAACAGGCTACGCGCAATTAATTAGTGCAATTTACGGCGTCTTAACTCCGTCGCACTATACGCTGCTCTCGATCTCCGATCGGGAATAGGGAACCGATATAATCCGGGATTACCGGGCAATGATCACAACGTTGGTACCTTCTGTTGAGATACGCCATCCGCCATCATATCACGACGGATATTATCAAATATTCATTCTTTAATTTTCTCTAACAAATCAATTATCAATGAAATTGATTTCTGTCTCTTTTTCTCCCGTCATTATTTTAAGAAATGGACTAAGTCAAAATTCTCGACAATTCTCCTCAAAATATATATGAATCTATATTTAAATTATTATTTGTATAGTTCATATATATTAAGAAAATTTATAAATAATTATTATAAATGCAGTAAATGTAAAAAGTACACAAAATTTACATACACATTCTCCTCTTCGCAATGATATAACGTCAAAAATTTTGCGATAAATTTAGTATGCATTTATTTATGAATGAAAATTCGTACAAATCTACTATGTTATTTGCAATTGTACACGGTTTTTCATCGAAAGATATTATAAAATATTATTTTACAGCGGATTTATCCCCAAATTTTTAGATATTATTTTGGGAGTAATTGTCCCCGGCTCTTTTTTAAAATTATCAAGAAATGTGGGAAAGAAATCTGCTCACTGAGAAAAAAGTATTAGCGTTAATAAGCAAGCAAGCAAGCATATTAATTGAAACTAGTAAATGTACGGCGTTTGTCTCATCGTTTTCACGTTTATCTCATCTTGTGGTCGGAAGGCTCAAGTTGTGCAAAGTCCCTGCGGAATAATAGTTTCAGAAATGGAACATAATTAAAGAGACGGATTTTGAGAAAGCTCGAACTGAGTAACTATGAATGGCGAGTATGAATGAACGAGAACAAAAATAGTGAACAAAAAACATTCGGTAAGATCTAAACTCGCCTTACTTTATCTCTTCGTTCCCTTCACCTTCGTTTCCCTTTACCACTTCATTTCCACGAATTATCCTTGTCCTTTCGTAAAGCCAAGATTATAGAATCTAGATCGACGTTTTCTCACAGCTCTATTATTGCTATAATTTTCGCGCCATTCGCCGCGTTGGCTAAAGTATTGTCGAAAATTGAACGTAATCGATAGAATCGCTTTAATATTTCAGACGCAAAAGGAGAATGGAATTTTTCATGGATGATATGTCGCGCGGTATTGCAACTTCTGCTATTTCCGGTCTGTCTATCAGCGACCAGGGGAAACGCCACTGTTTTTGATCTATCAGCGATTGTGCGAGCTAATGAATATTTCGTGGTGTTAGCAATCTCAGTTTTAAATCGATTAGACAAGCACCACCGTCTGCTAATTCGTTCCCCGTCTTGCGTAATGTGCCACGTGCGGCTACTGGCGGAGTTTACTCGGGCCACGCGGTATACTGAAGTTTGTATTCCCAAGATTTACTCAGACTCGGGCTTTGTATCTTGTACACATTGCAATTGCACCGGCAGGTGCGATATTGCGTCACGCTATATGCACACAGTAATACGATGCGGTATACTAAGCACCATGGTTTTGGCTTTAATTGCACCATGCGATCAGATACGCACAATAGGAGACTCAATAGCTTGGATAAAAGTGTAATATATTAAGATAAAGATAGCACAGAGGATACGAGCGAAAGTAAAAATTTAAGAAATCGAGACATGATGTTAGCCTTTCTAGAAAAATTAAATGTGAAACTTTGGAATGTATACATATACATACATATATAATATGTACGACGTAATTTACGTCACCAAATGCATATATAAATTAGAACAAATATAATTGAGAACAGGTCAGCATAATAGCTACATCACATTTCTAGCTTTCTTTTTTTATACTGCCCATGAAGCACGAAGCATAATTATATATTAATATCTAGCGCCGTTGTCTCGCTCGACAGCAACAATTTACATCCAGTACTTTAGATATAAAGTTTTTATACATTTATGTAAGAAAGCCTGAAGTTACAAACTTCGTAATGAATATTACCTCTACCCGTAACACTGCAAAGGACAGACGTCCTTTATTGCGTCAGACGGTCCAATAATTTTTTAATGTTTTTTTCTCTGTACTTCCCGGTTCTCTAAGAAATTGTTCTATAAAATAAAGAACAAACAACATTTTAAAATATTTCCAAATCCTATTTATAAGATATATAAAATTTCCCTAATGCGATATTTCATAACTCAGCTATTGCCCTCGAATTCGTGTCAATGATAAACGAGTGCCAGATTGATCTGATCCTCATTAACTATAAAATGTGCGACATAGCCAAACCTTGAAGAAGGTAGCTAAAGTAGAATGGTAAGTGGAACGTTCTAAAGATAGTTGCTGCACAGGCGAGTCGAGGCAACGTCTGTTAAAGCAGAACTAACAAGGCGGGATCATCGCGACGCTCGGTCTATCCGCATTGGGAATAACTACTTATAAAGTGAAACAATATGTGCTACGTCTCGACGCTTCAAACTCCCTCAATAAATACACACAACCGTGCATCAATTTAGTCCATTGTCGCTCGGGACATACAACACGATGGACTGACTCTATTGTATCATTGACCAGCGTTACGATATTTTCATCTGGATATAGTCACAAATCTCCTTCTATCTGCTGAAAGCTCCATTCGTGGTGAAAGTTATTTATTGAACAATATAAGTTTATTAATAATATTATATAATATCAATATAAAAACATTCCTAGAGTATTTTCTATAATCTAGATTCTAGATCTAGAATCAAATTTTTTAATTCGATTTAACAGAAATATTACACTAAAATTAACAAAAGATTTTTTCTCACGAAAAACATGAATAAAAAATGTCATTTTTCTAATTTTCAACATTAAGAAAATTAGAAAGCCACAAAAATGACATTTTTCCTAGAAAATGTTGATTTTAAGTTCATTAAAAGTTCTTAAAATATCTCACTGGTTAAAGGTTACTCTATGTATACTTGCAGACCGACGCGACGTTACGGACGTTGAATCTTTTACTACATAGTTTCGTCCTTTGAGTTATCCAACGAGCTTTGAAACGCCGGGCGAGCTTACGGCGCCAATTCCTTAATCTATATGATGGTACTTCCCGAATCATGCCGCGCTATAAATCCGAGCGGTGGAACGCGAATGAAAAGAAAGTCTGAGAAACTCAGGAAACTCATTTCGTGTGGTACACGGTGAAAGAATCGACAGTCGGCAGCAGCTATTACGTTCATAGCGCGCGGGCCACCCCTCGCTTCATCTCCCGAAATTCTTCTCGATGGAGCTGTTGACCAGGTGTGGGTCAGGATAACTGGCTGCTGCCTGAGAAAAGACTTTCAGAGAACAACGCAAATCGACGTCGAAGGGAAGGAAGGCAACGATGGAGGAAGGTATCCCTAACAGTCCCCGTTAGGGAACTGGTGACGGTAGATTGGAGGTAGTAACGACCAACGATGGAACCCTAGGTAATATCAAAAATACAATCTACCGAGTTTCGCCTGCGATACGCCGATAACGCCCGCGCAAAGATGTTTGTCCCCTTTTTCTTCCCTCGTAGTTTCATCCGACTATGACGACTACCGCTCCGCAAATCCTCCAATTGATCATCACATCCCCGCCCTTTATATCATTTTTCAAATAACTACTGAACGAGAGTGGATCTGTGGGGTGTCCCGATTTTAATCTCAATGATAGATTCTTGAGGAATTTTATTGACGGACCAATTCCTGCTTTGTTTCATGAAAGTAATTTTCTACTTTTCTAGAATATTATCAGCTAATGTATCTCGGTTTTTTCCGATTTCAAGAGTTTCTAACTAGAGCATAATAAAATGCCTGTCTGCGCCTGTCACCATTGAAAAAGCGAAAGAGTCAAGCTCGATGAGTTACGTTCAAACTACCAATGACGTTCGGATATGTCGGTATAGAAACCGTAGCTTGTTCACCCCTTAATGAGGGTTAACGCAGGCCGCGGTCGATATAACGGAGAAGAGTGTTATTGTTCCGAGTAGTCGCGCGCAGAACGGGATATAAAAGTCGCATCAGTCTCGATTTCCTGCGTCGTGGAAAACTTTTGCTCGGCTACTCGTCGTAAAAGCGATATACTTCTTTCCCCGCATTAATATCCGTAACAGAGTCTCGCGACGAGCGTCTTGCGGCGCTTCCAGGTGCAAAATGTGCGGAAATACGGCTTTTGCGAATTTATTGGCTTAACGTCGACTTGAGCGAAATATATGTCCGTCAGGAATCGAGCGGTTTATCGGGCTGTTTGATACGATTTCTATACGGACGGATATTCTGATACTTCCAAGCGTGATCTTGTATCGCTCTGTTTCATTAATCCTCAAGTGTCGATTACGATTTAAAAAAACGATTTATCTTTGCAAATTTTATCTATTGAATTAATATATATTGTATGTGTGATTTCAATATGTTTGTAATAATATTTAGAATATATTTGTAACTAAAAAATTATAAGAACTCTTTATTGTAAAGATCTTATATCTATCATTCCATCTCATCTTAAAAGAAAGAGCCTAATTTAATACTTAATACACCTCGGATTCACCACCTTCAATCGCTAAATTTACAATATAATAGATATGCGCAAAAAATTTTCAGTCCAAAAGAAAGTGCTGATAACAGCGAATGGATAACACATCTAAAAATATAATACGTGCGAAATATCGTAAGTACCATCACGATGCACAGCACGTTAACCAATTATCATGCAACATAACGCTGTTTATCGAAATTCCGTGATGCCTATTAATTATCGTCCACGCGATTTCAGGAAATTTTATTGATGTCCGCGCCTCCTGACACGGTTTACAAAATATATCGCGAAACATTTCCCTCCAATGTTTTCCAAATTGAAACGTTTTACACATACATCGTGCCATTAATGTATTTTCTATTTCGAGTAAATCCGTGATCCGATTTGAAGTGCCACTGCTTTATGACCGAAAGTAATTTATATATAAATCTGGTCTCGCGCTTTCGGAGGAATACGCGAACGGATTAAATTGAGTTGGATGAATATAAAATGTTGTAAAAAAAAAAGCTTTGATCGTGCACAATGAAGAGTCGAGGACGGTTCCAAAACATTTTCAAAAAACGTTAACTAGCATGTGTGCATGCATGTGTGTGTATGTGTATAGGCGTATATGTATGTATATGTTATAAAAAAAAGACACGACAAATCCCGTCGGAAAATAACGGCGAACTCAATTACACAGTCGACAACAAAGGCATGAGAATCGAATACTTTTTTACTCGTGGTCGAGCACGATTCTTTACAAAAATGTGGCGATAGCTTTATTCAAAGACTAACTAACCATGTTCTTTATTATTCAGCTAACCATTCGCGTTTTATACATAATTTATAGGTTTTATCGGAAAGAATTTCCCACTCTCTTCTACACGAATGATGCAATTAATGAACCGAATATTAAAGCTGTTATACTTCGCTCTAATGCGTCTAAGCAAAACCTCAAACATTTCCTTCATCTAAAAACATCTCTATCTTTTTTTAAACCATATCGTCAGAGAATATTGAAGGACTTCGTTATATTATGACTCATAACTTTCTTAAAATATTTTGAATTTCTATATCATTGTTTAAACTATATGGGTGATTTATTAGCAAATCAAGCATTTTATTAAGTATAAAAAAGTACAGTCTTTCGGTATTCGGAAGTAACGAACAACGGTACACTTTGTAAAAAGAAAAAGACTGCATCTTTACTATGTTTCACCTATTAAATTTTTTATAATTACTTGGAAATTTTGGCATATTTTAAGACTCTGTGATACAATATCAATTGTAAGAAATGTATTAATACAATTTATAAAGTTTCCATATCACAATAGCTGGTCTTTCGTATAGATATTCTCTCGAAAGTAAGAGGAAGAATTTACATGCGTCCCACCACATTGTGTTATCGATCAAAACATATTCTTATAGAGAATACAAACGTAGAGTGCGCGACTATAATGATGGTAGCTGCGCACGCTATTACATTGTAAATTATGCGCGGCATAAGCTGCCCCTGCAAATCGGCCGTAAGGGAAATAAATTCGGTACATTGATGACTTGTCAGCGATCTGTTGTTGTTTCGACGAGAGAAGTATCATTGACGCCCGGGCGAGCAAGAGCAAGAGTATGTCGGGTGAGCTGACCCGAATTTGCCGCGTATCGCCACATTCACGATCGAGAACACTAAACGGCAAATGTGTCGTCGATGTTTTAGATTTAAATGAATTCCAATGCCAATACCAGGCACCGATTGCTCTCACGTGCTTTTCCTACCTCCCGGAAACGTACAAGCGGGTGTTCCTCTGTGGTTGACGTTAAAACACTTTTCCGTTTGTCTATTCCCCGCGAGAAGCGAGCGGGCTTTAGCTACCGCGATCACGCCATTATCTCTCGGGACATATCAATTTCTCAGAAGAGAGGTCTCGCAGATAAATCGGTGATAGACAAAAAGCGTCACAACTCCAAAGCTACGCAATTAAAAGAGAAAATATAATTTTGTTACTATCTGTGTATTGAATAAGGAACAGTTCATAAACCTATGGATTCATTCCCCCAGCTATCATTTTAATGGGAAAAGCGCCGGTCTTAATTTACCATTCGATCACTCCGATGTGCAGGTATTTGAAGAATCTGTTTTTCATCTACGCGATATGCTTGCAATTCACTTTGCTTTTCTCTCACATATTTGTATCCCATGCCATTGCAGGTTCGAACTGCCGGTATAGACCGCGCCTACTACGGATCGCCGGAATGAAATTAAAATCAGAGATTTGCGGTCGAGAGTTCTGCAAACCCGCCACGGCGAAAACACGTCGAATTCCGATTGCGGGAAATACCGAGCCGGACAGAGGAATCGTAGAAAGGACGCCAACGCCGCGGCGCTAGTCGCCGAGTAAGGCAATTCAGCCAATTCGGGAATCAGCTGCCATTCCTGCTGCCAAGTCAGCTCCGGAGAGAAAATTAAATAACTCTCCTCTTCATCTTCGGCGATGCTCGCTTTCAAGAACGACTCGGACGTCAACGACTCGCGACCAATAGCCGTGTTTACTCGGACGACAGAGATTCTCGGCGATACCTAACTGAATTTAACCGTTTCGTTTGCGGAGCGTCAATACATTTGAAGGTCTTCAATCGCGAAATTCGTAATAGATACTGCCATTTCCGACCGCTTTAACTAAAAATATATGCACATGTTTATTTTCAGAAATATATGCGTAGGTATATCTATACTTTCCACATTTTATTAATAATAATGTCTATGTCATTATCAACTTATTCCATTAACTTACCGCATCAAACAATATTTCCACATGAGAATAAAATCAAATAGGAACACGTTTTGCATTTATAAAGTTATACTTTCATCAAAGATAAGAATGTTCGTAATATTATGTATTGAAATTCTTGTATTCGATTCGATAGTGAGAAAAAACCACGACAAAAGTAGATACTAAGAAATACAGCTGCAAAAAGGAAGACCATACGAACGAAACTAATTACCGCTTTTCGCATTGAGCTTTATAAAGGTCTTATCGCGCTACTGCTATTCACCAATTCCCCCCCCCCTCTTCCCCGTCGACTTTTTCTCCTTCTCTCCGTTTCTTGTTCTCTTTCCCTCTGCCTGCCTTCGCCGTAAATCCAAATCCAATATGACGCGGAACATGCCACGCGCGCGAAACAAACTTATCTGCCCCAGTAAAGTTATTCCACTACAGTCGTACGAAGATAGTTTACTTATTGCCGGGTTAGCAACATAAATTCAAAGTCTCGCAAAGATCTCAAGGCCTACTTCAAAGATAACAAAACAAAATGTACAAACGTAACTACTCTTAAAACGTCTCTCTTTCTCTTTCTCGCTAAATGAAAAGATTACAAGAAATCGTATAAACTGTTTCGAATAAAATATTTTTTTGAGAAATAATTTGATCCTTGACTTTATATTATAATCAAAGTTGCGTAGCATAGACATTGCACTATCGTAGAATCATTTAATTTAAATAAATAAACATTTTAAGACGTTATCTTAACAGATTGGAAATCAACACCAATTTTGTACATAAAATAAAGTGAGATGTCATAAAAACTACAATTTCTTAGTGCTTTATGTAACTTTTGTTTTTAAGTCAGATTTAATTTCATTGCAGTTAATAAAAGTTAGCACTCGACAGGAGTAAAAGATTGACTGAATAAATACGCATTTAAAATCAAACTTTACTTGAATTAGATGCATGGGACTTCGCGAAATATATAATACATACAAACGTCTGGAAACACATTTTCTTGCGTAACATGACAGAATGTAACGTTACTCTCACACGCGGATGCCGATGCTCACGAGTCGTCGATGCTTCTGCGAATAATGCAACTGACATGAAAATGAAATCCCGGTAGAACAATATAAATGTGCGAATTATAGTCAGCGGGGATTGGTCGCGATCGCGCATCCGAAGTCACAGGCATGGGGTGACTGGAGAGCGCGCATCAGACGGACACGTCTCTACTCGTCGTGGTTGAGGCTAACCGGGAGGATAAGGTTTTGCCGCTCGATCTACCACCTAGCCCGGAACCCGGCGGCTGCACTCTCTGTCTCTATAACACGGTTCTCTCTCCTGGGGATCACCGGACACCGCCGGTCTAGGCAACATTCCTGCATACGTGCCTGTATTAAGCGCAGCCGCGGCGCCCGCACGTGAATTGCACGTTCCGTCGAGGTACGTATGCAGCCGTCTTCCTCTGAGCGCGTTCATCCAGTTGGACATTCGCCAGAACCTCTATTATATACCTTCTAATGTCCAAACGTGGTGAACCCCACGGCTATATCACGCGAATCGCCCGAATTTACGGATATTCGCTTACGTGGCGTTCGCTGGTATTGCCATAAGTCATAAGTTAGATCGATTACGCTTTTCGCGCAACTCTGCCGTGTTCTTCTTGAATAGTTTCCCTCTCGTCATAAACGTGTCCAAGAACAATATAAACGATACACAGCGACACGTACGGGTACATACGTGGAGATCTTGGAGGTCCTCGTATGTTCAAAGGGTGCGTGGTTGAATGGACGTGGGGTACGACCGATAAGTCGTACGGAACTCGACTCGATAAACCCTGTGCTCGATCTCGTGCCGTGCACGTACGCGTTAAGGGTGTCGCACGGTGACCCGAAAAAGAAAGAATAAAAGACAAGCAGACAAGTTCGAGTCAGGAAAAGGCGAACCGACGAAGGTCCAAATAGCGTGTACAATCGACGTATCAATCGTCAGTGTGTCGAGGGGGGCGTGATATGCAAGCGAGATATCCCCACGAACTCGGGCAACCCCGGTTTTTATATGGAGAGAGAGAGAGAGAGAACTGTACTTTTGCGCAGAGATTAAATGACTGTTGGAGGGATAGAATATTCGAAGCGCTGTATATTTGAATTGCAGATAACCTACTTTTGCAAACTCCACTTAACTTCACCGAAGAAGAGGACTCGTCGAGGACGTTACTACGACGTAAACTCTAATCGAATGATCGAACATTCTTCGCGTTTCCTTTAAAAGTAAATTGCGTCGCGGAACGACTGTCTCCACTGACTCTACGTTCACCACTCGCTTTAATTTTTGTTGCGGAAAGCTCCGTCTTTCACTTCTTTCCCAACTGTCGCAGAAATATTCTTTTAAATAACGCCGCTGATCGTCCCGCGAATGCCAAGCACCGCTCTCGGCATTTAATATTCGAGATGGTTGTCGTAATTACAGAATGCGCTATCATTATACGCGCGTTAACTTTTGCATAATTTCTCCTGCCGAGCTCTGCTTGCAGTTAATTATGATCATTACGCGCGAGTAATCGCGCGCAGGAAAAGTGGACGACAAATCTCGCTTGAAAATTTCATCGCACGCTACTGTGGCGTGTAATAAGCTGACATCTCGAAAAAATTTCGCTGTGTTATCATTGGCTCCCTCCCACAGAAGTATATCGCACACTCATATCTTCTCCCGGCAATCAATTCGCGTTACTGACTCAACGTTAAATCTGAAATTCAAGGATATTATCGCGTCGCGTAGATTATGATTGATTTGATTTAAAAGACAGGGTCGGAAGTGGCGCAGAGAAGACATATGACGGTCGAACCGTTACGAAGGAACCGATAAATCTCTCTATTATTTACTCAGGAAGGTAATATTTATTTCCACCACCTTCACACAGAGAGAATCCTTCTAGATCTAGAATATCACTCTGATTTGATTTTCCTTAAATATTCATGAATTAATAGCAGATGACATTAGCATTTGGATACTCTTGATGGATTAAAATCTATTTTTGTGAAACAATATCGAAGATACCCGGTTTTTCTCTCAGCTTTCATAATAGAGCAACGGATTATAGAGCCAGATGTTTGTACAAGAGATTCGGGGAGGCACACTATACTAGGCTTAGCAAACTGTCATAAATTTTCAGGATACAGGGCTTAAAGTATTACCCAAGCATGCGCTATCCTCTCGGAACATTTTCGGAGTAGACGAATGGCCGATATCGTCTACTTCGTACTGAAATAAGATTTTCATTGTAAATCATTGTAAATAATAGAGATATTGCAAAATTAATTTATATCGAGAAAAGTTTTTGACACATGTATGAAACAAAACACGCCTTTTAAGAGCAAAGTTCACTTTAGTCGCTGTAGCAATATAAATCCGGAATCACTTCGGAATTGGACAGCCAAGAGTTATTCGAGATTAGCAACCGTGAAAGATATGATTTTATGCGGTTACATCCAAACCGCCCAACGAGATGCTTGGCGAATTCACAAGGAGGAGGCAGTCGGGCGTAATATATGCACTTTCCAGCGAAGGATTATACGTCCTTCCACTGTTTATTTGCTTCGTGTACTACTTAGAGCCCTGACATCCACCGTGTCGCATTATTATTCATAGGCTTTCCCTTTGCCTCTCCTGGAAGTCCTCGTCATCCTGGGCGCGTCTATAATATTGATCCTTCCTCCACGGGTACAATTTTTCCTTCTTGTGAATAAACACCATTCAACGCTTTACAAGTATGCGTAAATTACCAATTGCTTCAAGTTGAACCGCTCTGGTTATTCTTACGACTAATCGGCAACCAGATATAAACCACATACATAATTGCCGATCGTAAAACGTGGACTGCCGATGTCCAAGTATCAATCGAAACGCTAAACTGTGTGTTGTTTTTCTATCGATTCTGTGAGAGTAGCGCCGATTTGCCGAATGGAAGGATCGAATAATAAAAACGATACATGTTTCATCGTATCCAAATCAATAGACTAATTATGTATAATTAATCAATACACGGGAGTCTCGTTCGACAATTCGTAAATAAACAATTATACAATCAAAATATATATTAAATGTATGTATGTATAAAATATATGTGAGTGTGTGTGTGTGTGTGTGTGTGTGTGCGTGTGTGTGTACATAGAGCTTTATCGATCAAATGCATCGGCGATATTCAATCGCATCTGCTTACGAGTTATTTTCACGACAATTACAATTAACATGTCAGTTAAATTTCGTAGTATAGATGTCGAATGAAACTCGAAACTGCCGAAGAGGAAACTACCGTAAGCTAGCAAAACGATCGGATAGACGACGGGTTTAGCCGTCCGACTGACTACCGCAGGAGTGCCTTGAATTTCTATTCGTCACTCCTCGGGAGACCCGGACAAGAAAGCTGACACAGATTGCGCGTACCGGGATCAATACGCGGATTCAAAGCAAATAGGTTAAAGTGCTCGACATCCATCGATACATTGCACGCAAACGTTTAATACGATATACTTATAGTTGTTAAGTTCTAATAGTTGTTACACTGCGCGATATCGTAGCGTTACATTGCAAACGTAATAACGTAAAGAGAGTAAAGAAAGGGAGTTTTAATGAAGAAAGGGTCAAAATGAAGAAACGTTACGCCGAAATAGTCTAAATAAAATCATCTTTTTATAATGAGTAACAGGCCCGAATATTTTTCCTTAGCGCCAAGTTCAACGATTCTGCCTTATACTCGGTATTTTATAACATTAGATTGAAAGACACAATAAAATGTTGTACTTTGCCGTCAGATTTACACTACTGTGTAATTTATGAACGATACGGATAATATCTACTTGAGCTATATTTATCGTATAACAAGATTCGCAGTTATACGTACGCTAGCAACAGATCGGTAACTTTCCTTGATACGTAAAATTTGGGAATAGTTTTCCACAATTATTTCCTCTCCGCTGTACAAATTGCGGAGAAATGGAAAACGTCATAAAATACTCAAGTAACAATATTACGAAATAATGATATTACGTATAGTCTGAGCTCGAAAGAAAAGTATAGTATTCTTGTATTACAATAAGATGCCAATTATCTAGACAAGATAATGAACAATAATAATATTGTAAAAAAAAACTTTTTAAACCAAGAAAAAATGAGACATAAAGAATATTATAATAAAAATATTTTTAATATAAATTAAGAATTTTTGTTTAGACGTGCCTGTATATTAAGAAGAATCAATGTTCAAATATTCGGTGTTCAGATATTTAGCGTTCAACTCTATATATACTTCCTGAAAGAAATAATAGATTCTTGTAAAAGATAAAATACTTGATGTATCGAAAATGGCTCTCCATCTCTTAAAATTAATTAATAGCCAAACATGAATAGCTTATAGCAATTTAAGTCGCAATAATGATAAATTAGGATCCCTACTGAGATTTCTGGTAAATTACGTATGCACAACGAGAATATTTTGCAGTCAGTAACATATCCTCTATCCTTTTTAAGCTCTTGAGATTTAAACTCACATTTATGCAAATATAAATAGCATTTAAGTCGACACCATTTATGAATAGTAACGAGAATCTCTCTACTCGTCTCTGTAATTAAAATATTACTGTAATTACTCGTGAGCCGAATTTCAACGTAGAGAAAGATTACACTTTGAATTACACGAAAACGTAGATATTGCGAACAGCCGGCAAACTTATCGAAACTTTCTCTTCTATCTTATTTCTCTCTGGCATGGATCCATATCCCTCGAAGAAAAAAAGAAGCGACCATCGTTCGAGCGAAACCTAACAAGTTCTTCCCATTATTTCCACCCTGTTCTAACACATCGCTGATATTCGATCGGTGAGGAAGGGGAGAAAGAGCGAAAAGGATGAATTGATAAAAGGCAAGTAATAACTACCAATGTTAATTAACAAGCAATCGAATAAAGGTTATCTGAAGATCGATCAAACATCGATAAGGACCAAGAAACTTGAGAAGAAGAAAAAAGAAGAAGGAAAGAACAAGGATGAGGGACAAGGACGAAGAGAATTATTCTCTCTTGAAATGCAAATTCATTGAAATGAATTCCGACGCGATGTAAGATTGTCGCGATACTCTGTGAGGAGAAAAGAGAAGAGCATCACTGCTGTCTATTTCTCCTCCTGCTCCTTCTCCTTCTTTCCTCTTTTTAAGTTCATCCTTGGCATTGCGTCTTCTTTGTCTCTGCTTACCTACCGAGAAGGAATTTTTCGAGTTAATTTTCTAGCGGCGCCGAGTGATATTCCCCGAATGGGTATTTACATTTTCGTCGGCCCGTTGACTTCACCTCCCTTCTTTCTTTTACTCCCTCTACATTGGTCTCATTTCTTCTTTCGATTTCTTTTTGCTCCAACCACCAATCTTACCCGACTAAAATGAAAAGGCGCAGCCAATTTCCTATATTATTAACTATCGCCACCTTGCAATTGTTATATCAAATACAAAATAAGACTAATCAATCTCGTGAAAAGAGACTTTGTTTTTGGCCAGTATTCCATTTAGAAATTACACGGACAAGTCGTAAAGCTTATTCTTTTCCATATTTCTAATTAGTTAGTAAAGTTAGTAACGCGCATTGCGCTATGAACAAAATGCTCAATAAATTCTTATCAAAAATAAGGCAGAAAGTTCGATGGAAAAAGTTTCTCTTTTACCACAAGTTGAAGAAACGGCAAGATTCGACTGACAGTTGCACAGTCGCTCGCGATATTTTTTTTATTTGTAACGCCAAAATATAAAAATAGAAGAGATACCCGTATGGGTGTTCGATAGATAGGAAACGTACGCGCTCTCACCGTGGTCCAGCCGCGACGAGATCGATACGTCGAACACGACGTACGTCGATTCCAGAAACGGTTTTCGCCCATCCGTTTCTGTCGCGTCCGGGTTCTCGCTCTCGCTAGGGTTTCCCGTATCTCCGGTATCTACGATACGGGATTATACACGCTACGGGACGTAGACGAGGCTCACGCGGGGACGAGCTCACGGGCGACGCCGATCTAGGCGACCGGCTTTATGCAAATCATATTTTACGGGATATGGGCACGCGCCATCTGTCTGACAGAGAATCGAGAGGGGTTTAGTCGGGGGACCAGATATCCTTTATTTAATAGCGGTATCTCACGCTGCCGTACTTCCAGTGGGAATGTTCCTCGTCAAATCGCATCAGAACGGCGTTAAAACAATTTATATCCTCCCTTACGGCGACAGACTTTTCTCGTGGGTGCTGTTAGGGCGATAGGGAGTGATAGGGGCCGGTCTTTAATTCACGAATTACATTCCCCCTAACTGCTATAGTTCGTTCAGTTTTCACTGTCAATCTGCCATCGCATTACTCTTCGTAGGTATTGAAACTCTCTTTCCATTCTTACCGTAATTGTACGTGACACGATGCCATTTGTATCTTCGCATTACTAAATAAAGATTGATAAACAGTATCAAAACTTACAATACACTCGCCATGTATTTTAGCGAAACTCAAATAAATAGTATATACATGTATCACAACGCTCAACATCAAGGCTTTTGTGTACATTGCAATGTAATAATGTTTTTAAAATTTACCTCATCTTTATTCCACATATAATTGTAATTGGTTTGTAAAATCCTGCAACTATAAATAAAATCGAGCTAACAGTGCACATTCAATGGATGTTTACAGATATGAAAATAGCGACGGGCCTCGGGGCTGCTTCAAATCGCCATTACAGAGAACTTTTAAGAATAACGACCTTTTACCGGGAGCCATTTAAAGGCAAATTAGTCTGTAATTAAGACTCAGATGAGGTGAAGGTGTCTGTTTATGAGCAATTTGTGATAGCCTCAGAAAAACTGCTTCTCGAAACATCAATGACACGATTATTATTCACGCTAACCGTCATCACACGTCATTGACGTTCCCGCTGCATCAATGCGAATCGTAAGATAGTTACAAACTAAAGCAGTTTGAACGACTTATGCACCGTACTTTATGTATGAAAAATTAACTTTGTAGAAAATATTCTACAGTGTTAATAATGCCGATAGCGTCGCGAAACAAAGCAACCTTTGTGTCCTCTGAATCTCTACGAGGCTTTAAAGCTCTCTTGCGACGGTTATGCGCGCGTAGCGCTTTATGCAAAAATCGCGTGTGATATAATACAATCAAGACGATGGAGAAGTCGCCGGCTCTGCTTGCGAGCTTTGCATATTCCTCTCATTTTTTTCATTATACATCACTTCGTTAATCCTCGCAATGCTGCAGCTTTTGTTATCCTGTCGTCTCTTTCGTCGCCTTTATGGAAAACAAAACGCGTCATACGTGAGAACATATCACGTAAAACCTCAACAAAGTCACGTAAAACCATACAAAGTTTTCTGAACTCGCCAGTAGCAATTGCATAATTAAACGTCACTTTGAGACAATGGTCGAACTCCCGCAACAATCCCGCAACAATCAGCAAAATCCCAATACAAAGAATCGACTCCGTTCCTTGAGGCTCGCGCTAGTAACATTGCACTTGTAATTAACATTGTTGTCGCAAAGCAAACTGTAAGTAGTATCGAAAAACGTCGCGAGAAGAGGCAAGTTAAAAGCGTATGTAAGTATATATAGTCGTCAGTAGGGTTGTCGGCAGCGTAAAGCTTATTCAACTTTTAAAGATGCGAAGAAAGTCTTATGCGCTAGTTCTTTTGTGGATGCGACTGTAGTCTATAACGGTCTCCTGTAAAATTAATGGAGCGTCTGCCGTGTTGCGGGTACGGCTACAGCACGGCGTAGACATGAACTATTCAAGAAGCGCGATAGACGCGCATTTAGTAAGAGTGGATACGGGCGATGCTTAAGGGGCCGCTATATATTTTGTCGGAAGAGTATCGGAGCCGACGTCAGACTTTCCAAAGCGATGTAGGCATCAGGTGCGGTGGTATCGGTTTATCGAAAATTTCTCAGGGCGCGCCCGCGCCCGCGCCCGTGCCCGTCCACAGACGGCAAAACGTTTCGCTCTGGCACGAGCCGAGAGGAAGTGTCGTAACTCGGCGCATTTATAGTGATAAAGTATCGCGATGCCGCACGCACTCCGCCAAATTACTAACACTTTTCTTGGCGAGACGTTTCCCTCTCTGGCGCATCGATATGCGAACATAACTCGCATGATGTGCGAGAAATCGTGAATTGAGTTAACGATATAGAACTTGTGTCAAATATATTACGAGAAAAAGCGAAAGAGGGGAAAACGATTTTTAACGATAAGTATAGGGGAGACCGGGGCTAAGCCGACAACGGGGCAAACTTGACACTAGGCTTTTTGCCAATTTAAATATATCGTAGAAACTTGCCTTTCTACTGTAAATGCGTCTTTATGTGCCAGTATTATCAACGGAATTTGGTAACATTCTGAGTTATAGTGTAATTTTTAACGCGACATAAGCGTTTTTGATAGTGAAAAGTAATTTTTCTGATCTCTCGAAAATGTCTACTCTTTCATCGAGCTTTACTCTTGCGAATCTACCGGTAAGTGATTTTGATGGGAAATTTGATGCTCTATATGAATCCGATAATCGTTTTTGCATATTTTCAAAATTTCATGTTTTTGAAGTGACAAAAGTGAAAAACGACGTCCGGGGCAAAGTCAACACCACGCCGTTTCGTCGGCTCCCAGTAACAAACGATGCTTGTCATGCAGCCGTATGGCTCATGACAAATGTATGCGCACGTCCGATCGCGAGTTTACCTGCATTAATTGTTTTTCAGACATGAGTTTAGATGAAGATAATTGAAAGTTCAACAATTTTTGTTCTCATTATTTTAAATGATTGTTCTAGCTACTTTATTCCGAATTTTTGTACTTTTTAAATACACAATAAACAATGTATTTTCATTTTCAGACAGTAAAAAATAAGTTCCAGATCAAATTGTGTCGATCAGACAAAGTGTTGAGTTTGCCCCGGCATTTTTCAATTCGAAAATTTGTCTTCGCGTCACTTTTCCTTTCCTGGCGGCAAAACAAAGCGACGTACAGCAAAACTTCCTGAATCAATTTTGTACCTGAAGAAACACTCTTTAAATATGTACCATTGAATTTGCCTAAAAATTTTAATTAAATATTAAAAATTGCCTTTGAAAAAATAGTGTCGGCTTAGCCCCGGTCTCCCCTATTTATTATAAAAAATTAATTTTTACTTTTTTAACAAAAGAGTTTAAAGCCTACTAAATTATTCTTTTATTTCGAGCTCAAAATGTTAATAGCTGAACAAATTCCAATACTTGAAATAAGAAGAAAATACAAGCCTATTTAGCAAAAAAAAAACTTTCTCAGCGCAAAATGTCATCGATTTTATCAGGAAATTTATTTCTTCGCAATATTCTATTAATCGCAATTGAAGCTCGATATTGTAATAATAAAACAGCGTACAGGCAGAAAAAGCGCGGTGTGAATATCAGATGCAGGAAGCTCATAGATCGTGCAAATATATTCTATGTACAGCTCGAAAGTTACTTCGTAGCTTCTGATCCATAAACATTTTAATGGTCAGTGGTTACATCTGCAGCACGTATTTATGATGGGCATAAGTACGATATCATTGCGCTCACGTTGCCGACGCTACGCTATATTCCTCATCCTAGACTTCGAAACGAATATCAAAACGAGTATGGCCTCGTTCCGACATGTTTACCTTTGCCTTACGAATACTCTTGCAAATGTTGAAATCGCTGACTATCTACTATCTAGCTCTATAAACGAGAATATATGCGTTAATATTGTTTATGCATATAATTAAATTAACCTTAATTTAATAACTCAATAATGGAACATACGTCCCTCATATTAGTCATATTTTTTCTTACAGATTCGTTATCAAGAATTCAAAGGGGATTCGAGGGAAAAGCACTTTCTCTGAATATTCACCTGCGAGATGCCGGAAGCCGCCTCGAGGCACGCGTATAGAAACATTCCGTTAATCGTAACGGGTATACAAATGCTGCACGGTGCACAGGAATGCAGGAGACATCTCAACACTGCCGAGTAATTACTCTAAATGGTGTAGACGGCGGTATTCCGTACACGTAATGCGTCGCATTTCGAGAGCGAACAAGGTAGTCACATTTTGCCAGCGGAACGTTTATTAAATGAAAGGACGCATGACACAAATAATGTTTGTAATAGGGAAGGTGCTTTAAAGCGATGTAATATATGGGATAATGTTTCACGAGTCGAACAAGAGAAAGCTCAAAGTGATGATTTAGTTATAATTACGCGAATACGCAGTATTGACCGCAATGCAGACATATCAAATTTATTTTATTAAATGCCAACATCACAAATCTAATATTTTAATGAATATTAATACCAAGAGAAGTTGATACTGACCCATAATAAATTCCACGTTAATGCATTAGACGTAGTTCTTGTTAAAATTACGAAAGATATATTGTTTCTTGCAATAACGGTATGGCGATAAATGAAGTTAAAAATTGCTACAAAAATATTACTCTAAGAGGAAACTATAATATATCATTCTCCATAAAATATAACTCATATCTAATCGTAACATACATTAATTCATGAAAAATTGCGCTCTTAATATAATTTCATGTATAGACAGGCAAAAATAATTTCTCTTTATTTATTCATAATAACGGAGATGTAATGATTGACATAAAGAAAATTTTTCTACATCTGTAGCATCAAAAATTAAACTCAATGAAATTACATTAGTCACAATTTTTGGTGCGAAAAATGTCGACTACAAAAATCCAATTTGTCTCATCTTCGAGACAGCTTTCGCCCTTTTCTTTTTCCTTATCTCTCCCTTTCCTTCGCAAGCTTTGCCAATCCTCGTCGAAAGGCCAATTTTACACGATGCGCGCAACTCCAATACTTCTATCCGATAATCCTCCGGTAATTGGATAAACCACAAAATAACGCAAAGGACTGACTACTGTGGTCGACGAAAGTTCATATCACGATACTGATATCTCGCAGCTAATAAGATATAATCTAAACTAAAAGATCATATTTGCAATTTATGAAAATATCCAGTCTAATAATTTTTCTTTATACTTCTCATTAAAAAGTATAAAAATGTATCTGAATGATTTCTGCTTTTTCTATCTCGTTATGAAAACATACATCCCGCGTCAAAGCACATATATCCATTCTCTGAAATGTTAATTTAATTTAAAGCATGGTTGCGTAAAACATATTAAAAAATGGAAAAGATAAAATGAAATATCATAATAAAAGTATACTAAATAATATACACACATACATCACTTGGTATCCACCCTTCTTAAGAAGGACATCACTTAAAGAGCCTCATAAAGTGTTTCCATTTTTTGACTACTTTAAAATATGTTTTAAGTTAAATTGGGAACACCGTTTTACAGTATAATACAGCTCTAAAAACGAATGTTTTGAAACGTTATACATCAATATTAATTTTTACAAATCATATCTAAGAGATTTCGCGAGCATTCCCCTCGATATAAAGAAAAATAATAGAGCAAGACAAATCGGTAAGTATTAAATGTGAAATGTAGTACTATGACAATTACAACATGAACAAAAGAGGACACTTTCAGTTTCCGAGGTCTATAAAACCCGGAATTAAACTTCAGAATTCTTGAATTGAAGAAACTTCAATTATTAGAGCGAAGACAAGGTTCGTTGAGTAAGAACTGGTAAGTCACTCGATATAAGAGTCCACGAGCGAGAAGCGTTACGTTGTCGTTATCCGCCATCACCGAGAAAGTTCGCGCTACGCAAACTCTATTTTGTTCTGTTATTAATAAACCGGCGAAGCTGCATCACTGCTGCTCCGCGCACTGTATTGTCCTACCTCGCACAAAGAACTCGTACACTTTCAACTTTGGCCCTTAGCAACTACCATTCGTGAAAGTTAATTCAGTCACAAAGTCGATAAAATGCAATCTGGCGCAAGTAACAAGAATCGAATCCTTTTGGGAGATAATGCGAGCGTATAATATAATCAATATAGTTAACTGCGATTAGACAAAACGATCGAGTTTATCGCGAATAAACAATAATGATATATTATAGGAGAAGAGAGAACGTTTCTTTCGAACTTTGTATTTATCTATCAAGTTATATAAGATAGACACGAAAATATGTATATGTGTGTGTATGTGTGTGTGACACGTTTCATCGCGAAAAAAGTTAGATCCTCCGGTGACCTTTCTATTCGCAAGATCCTCGCAGTGAAAGCAACGTAAAACAAATGACCGCAACTTTCCACGAAGAAAAGGAATTTTTCCGTCGGGAATATGTGTCAGCAAGAAACTTCCGAATGAACTTTGTTTGACTTGTATCCGAAAGAATCGACGTATCGAATCATATCGCTTAAGTTAAATAAGTTTTCCCGGATGAGCTTGCGGGTATATACAGCGTTATGAGTAGAAAATGAGATGCTAACTTTCGATGGAGAAACAACAGTGCCGGAGGAACTTTTTCATAATCTGGTCTATTATCACGTTCCACGGGGCAAACAACCGCGGATGCAATCGCTCGCCCGAATACTTTAGAAGAATCACGTACAGCAAAAACGACAACTACAACAGCAGCATCGATATTAATTCAATTTACTCGAACCTAGGCGATCGGAATCTTTCAAATACTCTCCGAAAAGATTCTCGCGAGGTGCATAACTCTCCCTCCGTCTTCAAACTGGTCGCAAATAGTAAATTTTCAACAACTAGGTCAGAACGAGAGGCGCGCACTAAACTTGATAAAATTGTAAATAGCAGGTCGCGATCAAATACTTATATTAAGTGCATACGTGTTTTTCATGCTCTCCTTGGTCTTTGCGCGTCACTAGTTATTTTCCATCTAATCTTACGACCTAAACTTATGAACTGTGGATTAACTTTATTAGCACACGACAATTTGCATACAAAGCAGCACCTGCATCAGATAGGATTATGAAAGATAAACTTCCTATTTTATAATAACTGTTGCTCTTTTTCCATTATTATATAATGCATCTAATTAATGCATCTTGTCTCGTCGATGTTACGGCAATTTTACGATGAGATCGTGCGCTGCCTGAGAAAAGAAGCAACTTGAATTTTTTTATAAAGATTTATTTTAAAAATATGAATATTACGCACAATATATTTTATAACGCAGAGATAAAATGAAATCCGAATTGGCCGAACTCAAACAATTTACTGCCGTTACGCTCGCCACAAACATCCACAATCGATTAGCTTTGTAAGCCACCTCGCTATCAAGCTCACTTCGAAAGCAGACAATCGGTTTGAAACATGGTACATTGGTTAGAGCGCGTATTCAAGGACTCTCTTTTTTTAAATTATTCTGTTAATGAAATTACAATTCTCATAATGTACAAAATATTATAGAAATTTGTAAATTTAATTAAGTTATTGTGACAAAATAAATTACATTATTTCAAGCAAGAAAATGATTAAATATAATATCTATTTACATCTCTAAAATATTATATATTTATTATCATAATTTTGCAGCCACAACGTATAACATATCGATCGATAGGTCATCTCGTTAGCTGAGAATCAACCTGATCTAGCAGATACGCGAAGAAATATCACCACTTTGACAAGCGAAACTAGCGGAAAGATACAAATATCGGACTGACGTTGGGCGTGTCGGGATGGCTTCAAGCGGAAAGAAACTAAACAGAGGATAGATAGGTAGATGGGTGGGTGGGTGGGTAGGTAGGTAGGTAGGTAGGTAGGTAGGTAGATATGTAGGTAGGTAGGAAAACTTGCTCTTTCCCCCTTGTAGATCCGCGATGTCGTCTCGCAGGGACTCTCGAGACTCGCTACGGCAGATAAGGTAAGAGGAAAGCACGAATTTCTACGTGCTCGACATACGAGCGCGGTCGACCTCTCGTAACAGAACCGGATTTCAGATCCCGGGATCCCATTGAACAACACACCACGGCTATATCAACTGACGCTGGGTCATATGCAAATCGGTAATCGCGCACGTGCAGCACGCACAATAATGACGCAATTCCGAGATCTCTTCACTAGCTATCGGCGCGAGTGCTTTCACGGCGCAACATTTTCAAGAGTTAAGCACATTCTTCTTTTATGCGCCGCTCGATGAAGCAGTAAAAGGACATTATTGCATTTCTCTCAGATGTTTTTAAATCCCAGTTAAATCGATCGTAAGCGATTCAACTGCGATATCACTAGATATCACAAAATGTCGCGAGACTCTCGCTTTAAATACAAGTTGAATTTCGACTCATATGCTTGATTTACCAAAAGACAAATAGGATTTATGAATATAATAAATCACAAAATAAAAATTGAGATATATCTAAAATATATAAGTTAGATTTACTGATTTAGAATATTAGAATATAGATTAAATACCATTAAACAAGACGAAAATTATAAAATTTATCAAAGTGAGAGAGAGAGAGAGAGAACCGTAGTTGAGATGTTTCTAATCATGTCAAGTATATGCTGCGATCCATACAATTCCTTTATCAGCCGTGCTCGTTTAACGACTTCCAGCATTGACAAAGAACAGAACAGCCGCATACCGCTAATAGTCGCGCTTTGATTAGTTTATCTAATTAAGTTTTGAACAAGTAGCACCACTCTGACCTTAATTTCGCCAAGAAGTTCACCAAATACCGAACGCAGAGAACTCGTGGCAAACGACCCTTTTGGAGATCACTGTGGTCAGCGAAACCAGTATTGGCGAACGACGCAAATGTCATCGAGAGAATTCGCTAACTTCGTGTACTTAACAGAGACTCGATACCGCAGATGCGGTTCTCGTGAATGAAAATTAGAACATGAATATATATCGGCGATCGATTAATTACTTGCATTTCACCGCAATGACATTTTAAAAAACATATATTATAGGGTGGCCGGGTGACCTAGATAAAGTATACAAATATAATATTTTAAAATAAAATAACATTTAATTTTTTCCCGTGAACCAATTTGCTGAAATAATATTTAATCAATTTATCGAGAAAATGAATTTATTAGTTATTAATAAATTTAATAAAAAGTTATTATTAAATATTAAAGTTATTATAGAAAATAATTATCCTGAAAACAACCAATATACAATACATGTGAAAGCATTATAATTATATTAGTGGATAGTTAATTACCTAGGATTCATGAAGCACGAAAACATATCGAGACGTTACACGCACAGTATACATTGAGATAATCGCTATCAATACAGTATTCCTAGTGGAATTCAAGCTTACTTTTATAAGCTTACTTTTCACCTGTCGCTTTATGAGCTTGGGAATGGTGTAGTCGACTTTATGCCGAGATTTCCGTTAAATAATGGGCATACATAAAGAATAAAAGAGAAAGGTCGAGTTAGACGGGCACGGAAAGGAGCGTCTGTGCGGTAACACGCGGAATATACCGGGCATTTGATTTTCATCTAGCAAAGGGAGAACAAGCCCGGCTTGAATACGCCTTTCAAAAATAGAGAACAAAAAAGGGAGCCGAGGGAACATGAGCGCGCACGAGAAACAGGAGTGCGCGGTGGGCTCGAAACGAGAAACAGGCGAACTAGGAAACGCGAGTGCAGCAGTTACGGGATTAAGCACAACTAAACATCCCTTAAACAACTCGGTCATAAATTCGCCGGGAAGATTAAGACGCCCTGTGCCGCCCCCGGCACAACTCCTCCTTTCTGTGTATGCCCCCGAGGCTCCGAGACGTTTGCAGGGATACGAGAGGAAGAAGCTTGCGGTTCGCGCAGCTTTCATCCTCCGCCATTTCTACTTTCTCCCCCCCCCCAACCTCCTCTTACATGTTCTTCTTTCCGCTCTCTCGTCGCTATTATTCTCTCGTCCGCCTCCACCAAACTTTTCGGCACCCGGTGAACGAGCTTTAACTAACTACATCCGATTATTGCGGTTAGAAGAGATAAATTCACTTAATTTCATCCTCCAAGCCTAGCCTAGTCAGGCAATGTCCCCTGCGAATAGCGTTGGCCCGGCCACTGTTGAGAACTAAGGAAATAGCCGCGTTTAGGGAAACAGCGGGACGTCTCGATTCACCTACGGTTCCAAAGTTTCGCACTCGACTACGGCAACACGGGCGTTGCTCATGTCCACGTTCGCTAATAACGTCGTATCGAATGAAACAGACGATCGATGAGGGGGAAAACACTATGGATACCGTTGCTGCGTCAAAACGGGGCGGAGATCGTCGTGTATATTATAATACGAGTAACGATGTTTGCGCGAGACATATGCAACGGTAGCGCGGCACAAAGTATCCGATATCGACGGAAATCGATACACGGAGCTGGGTTCAAACTTGCGTCTTTGCGTTGTGTTTAACTTGGCGTAAGCTATTTAGTTTTGTATGTGCATATATATACGTATGTATGTACTATGTACGTATCTATCTTCCGACTTATTACCACGGCAGAACGAATCGCGGTCTCGCTTGGAATCGACGCTCAATTAATTTTCTTTATCCCGCACCTCCTTCACCGTTGCCTCGATATAAATAGAATTCCTCATGAATTCAATAAAGGAGATCACGACCGCTGATAGCCGATAGTGGGGCGACTCGTGCGGTCCTCTCCCTCTCCCTCTCTTTCTCTTTCTCTTTCTCTTTCGCCCCATTCGCCCCATTCAGTGTATCGATTTTCCTTCAAAACGTATTAAAGGTATTCCGAATATACTTTCCGTGTCGATGAGTAGCCATCCGAGGTGATGGGCCGTTAAAAGCTGTTCTCGGTCAAGTGTGGTAAAGTGCTTGCACGGATCGATGGAAACGAATTCGCGCGACGTTAAATGAATGCCGTCAGTGTCTAGTAGAAAATCTTGGAGGAAATTCTCCTCTCAAAAATTCATCATCCTCTTCCGACCGTACGTACGCTGTTTCCAAAGCAAACACAGCGAGTTAAACGTTACCCTAGACATAATATTGACACTGAAGCATTTATACGGCACTAGCAGTTGCTGCATTTAGTCTTTAAAACAAAAGGAGACATTCACCTGCTTATTTTTCTAAATATATCTTTGTAAATCTTTGTAAATCATCATCAAATGCAACATACGGATGAAAAATCGAGTTACAAAGGTGAGAGTCTTTTTTCTTCGCTCAACCGAATAGATTTTGCTTCTCAGATGAATACAGAATCCCCACTCCTATCGAGATATTTATTCTCCGTCTATCCGAAGCCAATGTTATTGCTCATCGGATAAATTGAAAAATAATTCCAGCTCGTTTCTCAGTAACAATATCTATCCAGGTCACTTGGAATTACGTTACATATCGATGGTACCGACCAGAAAAGATGAGAGTTAAACAATAATCAAGAATTGATCATAAAAAGAGATTGAGAAAAGCGCCAAGTACCATATAGTAACACACTGATTTCAATCAGTAGTTGTCAAAAAAAAACCTTCGTTTTTAATCAACTTTCTGACTAGATCATTATTCTTATCAATAAAGAGCTACGAATATAACAGTTAAAAGAAGCAAAATATTAAATCACATTAATGTATCACAATCTCTTTTTTTTTTCAATACTTTCTTTGGAAAATTTCCTTTGTATGGCTTAGCATGTTATTATCTCAAGCTCTTCGGATACTAAAACATTTTCCGTGATCTCCTTACCAAGTCTTGGTAGATCAAAGAATAACTCTGTGAAAAGGAAGGGAAAGAATGACTCTCCTTCGCTTTGGAAACATATGTCTTCAAAGTTACGAGGTGACTCAGGCAAACTACGGCCATTTTAACATTAGCCTTGTAGGCGCCCTTTGAACTTGCAAGCTCGTTTCGCCGGCTCGCACGGCGTTCGAACGTTAATGGCTTCGAACAGAAATTTTGCCGTAACTGCATGCGTTTCAGTTTACATGCTGTAGAGCGCTGTTAACATATCGCGTTTTGAATAGATGCGAGTGTAACGAGCTACCGTGTATACGCATTGATTAATCGATGCGGCAACAACCCGATTTATTAGAGCGCTAACGAAGCTGAAATCGTGACCTGAGTATCAAAATGTTAAACTTTAAAGAGTCGGATATCTATCTATAGCATTATCCATTTTTATACTGTCTACAGCTTATTCTCTCGACGTAACTCACGGATGATCAAAACAAAGATAGAAGTAACGACTTATCGATGATACTTGACGTGCAAAGTTTAGTTTTCTTTAACAGAATTAAAGCATCCCTTTTTATAAACTGACGTCAAGTTATAAGCTGTTACACGACGCTATTAAAATTTGTCCATGATGTCCGCGACAGTATCTATATACTTCACCTAGTTTTAAGAGAAAACTTTGGTCTTAATCTTCGTGCGCGTATATCATCAGCCGAAAGACACTTAAAAGTAAGTTTCATAAACTCATCGTCTCAAGTATATCAGCGTATCGCCGTCGACTATGGTATATCCTGAGCTACAGCGCAAGTGGATACTTGTCTCGATTTACGCGCCGATTTTTTGCGAAATCCAACCCCTTCGCACGCTCTCTCTCTCTCTCTCTCTCTCTCTCTCTTGTATACGCGAACTTATTCTCATTATCGATTCCCATTCCACTTGAGCAACGTGAATAGGAAAACGACAATGCATGTTATCAGTGACGCACTGGTATTCGAACACGCCTCTCTATTTCTTTCGCCGATATGCCTCCTGATACGCAAAAGTGATAAAATGCAAGCGCGCCCCATTAAAATGAGAGAGACAAATTTGGGCAGGTAACACAGAATTGTGCCATTATGAGATTGCAAAAGATTGGCGTTCCAATTTCCCTCTTGTCGTATTTGGACAAAGAAAAAGAATCGCAGAGAACCCTCCCGTTTACATTGAAAAGAGCGTGTTTCAGGGGTCTTCTCACCCCCCTATTATATTAAACAAACTCAGAAACAGCGATATGGGTCGCAATAAATATCACATTTTTTCAACGTTATTTTTTCTGTATGTCACCCAATTTCCTACTTGTTTTTTATATCCACGTTCTATAATCTTTTTATCATAAAAATACTGAATGCCTTATCACCGATCTGTGATTTTAGTTGGCACGAAAATTTTCTTTTTCCCATTTTTCCTAGTTATGCAACAATTAAATTCGTTTAGAATGAGAATTATTATGTAAATAAGCCAAGAAAATTATTTGTCCTAGAACAATATTGTGTAACAAGATTGTGAAGATACATAATGACCAAAAACACCCAGATTATGCTATATTTGTGTGAAGTACGATTTGTGTGAAACAATAAGCCATTTCAAGAGCCTCGTTTTATCGCTAAAAAATTTCTGTTATGACACATATCCTCCACACAATGATGGATTCAATTATTTTTCTCCTGTTATCCCATCATCCTTTTCCGCGTGACAAATCTCTTTTACACGGAAACAAAAAGAGAGTAACAGCTTACTGACGTCAGAATAAGCCCGGCGACATGAATTCTTCCTGGAAAGTGGCGTATACGGTAACGTCGGGATACCTCGGCGGACGGAGAGGCGCGACACATAGTTAAGTAACTAAGGTAAAAGGCGGCTCTTCGCTTCGAACCAGCACCCAAGTTACGTCGATATTTCTTCGCTCGACGTTTATAATAAGCGTCCAGCCATCTCTATTTCTCTCTCTCTCTCTCTCTCTCCCTATCTCTTTCTCTCAAGCGGAACAATATCGAAGGCGCCAGTTTATATACCGGCAACACTTTTATGCTCGAACGCGCGGCAACGTCAACGTCGCCGATAGCCCGGCGCTAGCCGAGAGTAGTAGTCTATATAGATACGACGAAGTTTAACGACAAACGAGGTTCATTATACTCGAGAAAACAAGGCCCAATGTATATACACGGTTAAAGAAAAATATAACAACATCGATATCGCGCGTAACGACGTATATCTTGGTACTTAGACGCCACGCGGCTTTGTGTATCGGCGCGGCGCGGCGTACCGGATGTACGTGTGCTTTAAACGCGCAACACAACCACTATATATATATCGGGCTGCACGCTGCACGGAAAACGCTCGATATCACGAGCGTTCTATAGCTCCCAATTTCGTCGACGCGATAGAAACTAAAGTATGTATTCCCTAATCGCGACACAGATACAAAGACGCACGTGCAGGTTAGAAGTGATTAAATTAATTTAATCATGCCAAAGCGCCGCGAAACGTTGATCAAAGAGAATTATGCAAAATATAACCAAGATAGTGTGTCACATGCGTAATCCGCTTCAGCGCTTGCGTACTCGCGTCTCCGCCTCCGCGTAACGCCGCGTACATACAAGGAAATTAAATTACGCGAGCAACGTTACGTTAGATCATTTTATGCCACATTTGTCGTGCCCAAAGAGACGTGAATTTCACTGCGATATTTTACATCTTATGGATCCTCATATAGGTTGTGCCGAGAAACGCGAAAACGTCATTATGCGGAACGTCATCCGCCAATAACGATGTTTCATCCTTCAAGCATCAGAGTCTCGAAATTAGAATAAGGATCGATATCTCAAGGATCGGGATATCTTAAGTCATAGGCAAACGATCGGATAGGACAGGCGATATATAGGTGGGTATCGGTTGGATCTATACATCTTTATCTCGGACGATTGCATTGTTAGCATGAAGCGTATTGTTTGACCGTCATATCGGCGCGAGGCCTCGGGCAACCAATCAGCGTTTGCGGTAGCCGTGCCTTATCAAAGATTTCCGCCACCTAGCCGCAGGGCTTAAATCAACCTGTCCTCCGACGATCCTTTCTCCAGTTTGCGCAACTCTGTCGCGAGAAGAGTAGCAAACTAGTACTAGCAATAAGAAATCAACCCTAATTGCCAGACTTTGGCTAAGAACTCGTAATGAGCGCACGAGATATCGCTGTTCGTAATCTTCGAGTATATCGGACGATCGATCTATCACGATCGACGAAACGTGGAAAAATTAAAAATAGCGATTCGCGATAACGCGCATAATTATTGTCGCATTCGAAGACTTCCTATGGACAATTTATAACGATTTAATTATCCGCGCGCGCGCTACACACGCGCTACACACGCGCGTGACATTAATTAATATTCATCGATAATGGAATATTAGACAACACGTCTGTCGCGATATAACCGTGTGGTGCTCATCAAGCAATAATAAGCAACGGTAATTACTCGTTAATTGGATGACGCCGCGTTTTAATAACCATTTCGCAATATGGAAACGCGCGACAGGTCGGTGTGCGAAAATCCTTGGGACATTCATAAACGGCGATTGCGCAGAAATATCATTCTGACCATTGTAAAAAAAATAAAAAGAATATAACTTGAGATATAACTTGGGCTCATGATATTACACTATACCACGGTACTTTTTACCGCATAGTCGGCCGTCGCATTTATACATCCACTTTACGATCTCGGAAGTAACTCGACGACTTTAACGTAAATCTCTCGCACAAGGTCGTCTTTAATGTCATATCCGACGGTCGCCTCGTCAACGAACGTTCGGTAAATTGGTGACGTAATTACGGATCTCTGCTTGCTCACGGGTTTAACTATCTTATGAAATAGCTCGTAACGGCCGATCGGAACCCATATCGTTTTACCAGCGAAAATACGTATAGGAACATGCACGTAACGAGTCCTGCTAGCGACGTGCTGCTACAGCTGTCGAACATCCGCCGGTGTACGTGTAACTACCCTCCAAACGATGCACGGGCGTGTGCATGTATATGTGTGTGTTTGTGCGTGTGCGTTTGTATACGTCTTGTATGCGCACACAGGGTGCTCGCACAAGAGAGTAAGTACCGAAGGCGAAGGGATGAAAGTAGCGAAGATGAGTTTGAGTTTGGTCCGTAGCGCGCGTCTCGTTAATTCTTCGTCCCATGGCATGTCACTGCATTGTTTGCTCGGGAAAAGGGTGTTTATTGCCCGCAGCTCGAGACAAGAACTATCGTGTCATCTGTACGCGTTATTTACACGAGTGTGCGAGAGAGCGAGCGAGCACGATTCTGTCACTAGCTGCTCTCTCCTCTCTGTGCCACGTTTTAATGATCTCGATCTAACGAGCGTGTGTAAGCTGCGTGCGAATATCAAGAAAGGAACGTACAGAACGGCTTTAGGATGCAATCGGATTTATTAAAAATTCCGAAAAGATAGCATGGATTTTAATGCTATAAGAAATGCGCGTATTTTATCAATTGCTCCAAAGTTTCAATAAAAGTTTATCATTTATACATCTATAAATAAGAGAGTATGAGACTGATCAAAATTGAATTAATTTGTTATAAACTCATAAAAACTAACAGTCTTTTCCACGAGTAAATAAAGAAATGTAATTTTACGTTAAGCGTTATTTATAAATGCCTTCCTCTTCTTTTAGCAATGTTTTAAGATCATTCTATTAAAGATGATATCGCGCGACTTTCAATCGATATCGAAATTGGAAGCGAGTAATGAAACCTTCTTTCCCGGTAGGTCGGGCATTGAAACAGGTCGAGCTCTATATTTTTGTATTTTCGCTCTCGTCCAAACGGGGAGAGTTGTACGGTCGCGGATCAGTGAGCAATCATACTTGAATAGGCGCCACGCACACGAGAGGCCAGCCTGCGTATTCGCGTGTACAAGCGTGGACGCACGTTGATTCGAAATCATTGTGCCATACCCTGTCGACAATCGAACCTCGACGAACCTCGAATTTCGTATGCTACCGCACGAATTTCCCCTCGAAACGGATGATACGCGTGGGTGGATCGGAAAGGTCGACTTGTTTCTTCTAACGGAACAAAAATATCATTCCATGTAGACCCGATAAATAAGGCCACTGTCTACTACTGTGTAGGTACTAGTGCAACAATCAACGGAGAGACACATTCTAAGACTTTTACGCGAGTTGGCAAATTTAATTTTCGGATTTCGTGCACTTGTGACAAATTCTTCTACTTGTGTCAAAACGCGTGTCGCCATGATAATACCATGTCGCTAAAATAAAAAAACCTTTGTGACATGATCGCGGATAACATCTGTGAATAAGCTTCTCTAGAGAGAAGCGCACGCGATAAGACGCCAAGAATATTAAATATGTCTATAATATAATCCAGAAATATGTTTCTGGGTAACTGTTTTGCTTGTAATATAGATGTAGAAAGAAAATCAAGAGACACGGTAGTGTCTCGCGCCAAGTACGCGCGGAGCGAGACCGACCGTGTGACTCTTTTAGATTAAACACGCACACACATAAGGTTACTAGTTCCAACATCGATATATAAATAATTTTTAATTTATATAGGCTGCCTCTCAATCGTATTTTTGATATTCTTTATGTAATATTAGAATAAAAGTGTCATCTCAGAAAAATAGAAATATTACTTAACTGTTTATGTATCAATTTCTAGAATTTGTTCGCACATTTTTCGTTGTTTTCATTGTTTTTAACGATGGTATTTATTGAATGTTCTTAAAAATTAGTGCAACGCATTCAAAAAAATACCACAGATATACATATTTCATTTAGACACTACTATGCTCGTAATACAAACAACGCGCTACACGAATCCATCAAATGCGCCATCGCTATAATTCAACCGTGTATTTTGACCATATCTCTGAGTTATTTCACGTTTCGTGCAACTCGTCATAAAAAAATACAAAAGGGCGCAAAAACCAAAAGCAAACGGATAAATTGCAACTGTTATAAAACTGGTCGTTTTATATATTTTAAAGTGCAGCGAGCATAAATACGTTTGTTCCTCGCATCCTGGATATTGTTGGGCGAACAATAAGACCATGCTTTATATGTTACATAATTTAAATATTATCCTTGAGAATAATATTATCCCCGAGTAATTCTTTAAATGAGGTCGCGATATTTTGATGTGATAAAACTTATCAGACGATTCTTTTACAAAATGTTTCTCATCAAAGCATAGCACGAAAGATTGTAAAACACTATCCAGTTTGTTTTTCGAACGATTTGATCGATACCCGGAAATAAGCAAAACTTTACGAAATACTTTAATAAGAAAACATTAATTTCAAGCTTTTCCTGTATCGCAAATTCAATCCTTGATTGTATCAATCGAAACACAATCAGCGTACGGAATTAAATAAATATGAAAGATCATAGAATTCAATAAATAATTAATTAAATACATTTATATCTATTTTTTGCTATACTCGATAATTACAACGGTTGAAGTATGATCAAGACAACTAATTGTGTGATAATAAAAAATGAAATTTTAACCTGAAAAGTCTGTAAAAATCATGAGCAAAAGCTGCTTTCGTAAATTATACTTATTTCAAAAAAATAACTTTTAATTTGACTATTGTATATATTATAAGAAATAATTATGCATACTAATGCACAGAGCTTCTTTCAATATTGTTAGTTTTCTTTTTAAAGCACGATACATATAGATTTTTTGTGGCAAATTCCCACATTACCATCCGTGATTTTTAGACAGAACAGAAAGACTCACCATTATTAATCGCAGCCAAAGCGACGGCGCCGAGCAACCATGCGACGACGCTGACGGCGGACATCTTCGTTTCCCTCGTCGCGGTTTCCTCCTCACATAATACGCGCCTTCCGTGCGTTAGAACGAGCTGGAACAAGGAAGACGCATTACGTTAAACCGCGCGTGTGCGCGATGTCACAAGATATTACAAGTTCGGTCGCGCGTTTATCTTACAAAGGCGACGGTTTCGTAAACGCCCGGCTAAGTGCTGTACGCCCGCGCAGCCGTTGGCGTTGGTGGAGTACTGGCGAGGAAAGCCGAGGAAAGCCGAGGAAACGATTGTGTTAGCGTCGCAATTTGTTACGCGTAATCTCGCGCGCTTCCCACGCATCCCATTACCGACAACAGTGGATGTCGCGCGATAATAATTACTCGATCAAGCATGTGTCTACAAAAATATTATGATAACATATAACCGCGTAACAAATTGCAACCTCCAATTTTTATTCCCCTCCAGCAGTTGAAAATAAAGGCCTTCATTCTTTGAATTATATCTATAAAGACATCTCTGAGATACACGTCTTGAAATAAAATTCTGTTTAGCTTACAAATAACAACTTAAAATAACTTGCAGATAAAATATTTTTTCTCTCCGTCCTTTTTCGACCATCTAACGCATGTCAATAAAACATGTTAAACATATCACATTCCTAAAATAAAAATTTTAAATAGATATTTATTAATTGCTACACTACTGCACTGATTAGAATTATTGTTATACTGGTTTTTATATATTGTCATGTAAATCTTTTTTATTGCAAAAAAATTTATTCTGGAAGAAAAATAACTGGAGATACGAGGGCTTACAATTAATTAACAATTCAAGAATTTTCACTCGCGACACAGTATAGCGCAGGTTGAAAAGCCAGATCCAAAAAAATTTGCAACAACGTTTCTATTTATTTATACGAGAACAATCGCTCTAATGTCTAATCGACCGATTCGTAACAAGCTGTATTCGAAGAAATGAAGGGAGAGAGAGGGAGAGAGAGAGAGAGATCGGACACAGCTCTGTAACGAATATAGTTATAATTCACGGTATACTACACAACTGATAAGTGATACGAAGAGATTTTCTCAGATTTCCTGTACACTTTCGTTCGTATGTGAAATTTTTGAATAATATAAAGTCGATTTTCTTCGACTAAAATTCGAGTACGCGTAAATTTTTTTACAATTCTCTCTAAGATACAAATTTAATTGCAATAGTATTTTAAATTTATTTAGTTTTTCATCATTTCTTTAAATGTAAAGTCTATCGTTTTCTATAAAAATAAAAAATTTTGCTGAAGAAAAATTTACATAATAAATATCAGAATAAAATATCATTTTTACATTTATGGAAAAATCCACTCCAAATAACTAAAGTCCTTATATGAGGAAAAGCGTGGGAAACTTGGGAAACACCCTGTATGGTCGCACACGATCTACTAGAAATTTTATTCGAGAATTTCCCGGAACATGCGGATGATTTTCTCGAGCGTCCGCGCTTTCTGCTCCGCGAGATGGTCCCGAGAAGCTGCTCATTCGTCACGTCGAGATAGCGTCGTCCTCGGACGGATCCGCGGAAGGCGCAACGTCCTCCTATCCTTATAACCGGTATAACCGTTAGCGAAATAGCTTGCCGTGCCTCCCTCGAGTCGCTTTCAACCGTGACATACTCCATTTATACAAATCACGCGCTGTATCTTCGTGTCAAAACGTAATCGCCGCCCCGTTTTCTTCCTCCTGTTTATTTTCGCAAATATTTCATGTAATCTACTGAAAACGCTACAACTTGAGACTCGAGCTAGCTTCATCAGGAAAGCTTGTTATTTACGATACAACTAAATTACAGTGTCACAAAATTTGCAGATGTATTATTTGATCAATTTGAAGTAGATTGTTCTTCAGCGAAAATTAAATTTCCGACATATTTTCTTATACTGTCTTTATTTTTAATATTTATATTTTATATAATTAAATATTTAAGATATTCATAAAATTGTAAAAATTAAATTAGCATTTTAAATTCAAACAAAATCCAAATAATGCGATGAAATTTTAATTTAAAAGGCTATCTGTATCTCTTATCTACCGCTTGAGCCAAATATCGTTCTAGAGTGCTAAATACACGACTCTTTTTTCTCTCTTTTTTTTCTTTTTATGTTTAACCAGAGCAGTGAAAGCGAAATAGGTAACACTATCGCTCTATCCACACCGACCGCTGCTCTCGCAGCTCGCAACTACAACACGAACCAGGCAACCCTTCAGACACACGGTTCCCGCTGGTTCTCCGCTCCTTTCATCCCAGTCCGCTTTACTTTATGCACCGGTTGTGCGCGCGCGGACTTTATATCGTCATACACTGTGTGCTTCGAAAACCTGAAATTCCGCTTTGCTACGGTTTCGCAAGACGCCACAAGCCATACGTTTCGAGCAAAATTTCGGCGTGCTTCCAAGCCGCGCTGTGCGCATAACTAATACATATGAATAATATAAAATGAATTTTTTGCGGTAACTCCGTTTCGCAATAAAGCTACAATATCACATCACACATTCACATATTTTATTTTCATAATCCTACGCAATATGAACTGCGTGTTCTTCATGCAATGAGAACATAAAAACATATATATCATATATATATATATATAAATTTAATATCGGAAATGTTGTCAAGAAGAGCTGTCATATAAAATGCATTAATCAATATACGTATTTTAAAAAGTTCTTATTTAACTCTTTGTTGCAGCCTGTTCGCCGATCGGGACAGTCGCTCCCGATCGCCCTTTCAATTAATAAAACATATAAAACGTATGTGTGTATTCTTACACCTTAAGTACATCTCATAATGTACTCACATACTATAATATAAAATGTTCCCTTTATTCACAAGATTTTTGTGATATAGAAACAGAATAGACAGTACTGAAAGCACAGCGTACAGCGTATTTCAATGAATAGCAAAAATGTGGATTATCAACATTCTTGATTAGGCTACGACAAGAAACAACAGCGAGAGAAGGCAACAACTGTTGCTTCGTTTGAGCATGGACAAAATGCGCGCGCGCAACACTCATGTAATATGAAATTGCATCCGGCGCATTTTTCAAGATAAAAGACTAAACGCACTTCCGCGAATGCACGAGAATGTACCTACATATACGACCAAAGAAGCGAGACGGAACGCCGTGGAGCTTTCGGTTATACGTAGTTATATGATAAGATCTTTTTATTTGTATCTTCTGCAGTGTCCACACTGCAGAAACGAAAGCGGGGCTCGCTGAACTACAGATAAGGATAATAATATTTTCAAGAAAATTTCCAGCAGAATTCAGAAGAAACCTTAGAAGAGAACATTAATTACAACGCAAACTGTAAGTTTTCAGAATAACGTAAAATTTTTAAGGAGAAATTAAAACGTATTGATATTCAAAGATAAAGGTAGCAAGCACCCTTTTGCAAAACAGAAGCATCAGTAATAAATGGTATCTCGGCATTCTCTTATTAGTGGGCAATTAATTATAAAAAGTACAAATTATATTTGGATCACTGAGTGGAATAGCGATGTAGGTCATTGAAAATAAATATTCTTTTCATGTACACTATCTATTGTGCGCAAGATAGTTAATATTTTAAACGCCTCCCACACAACTGATCATTCGCAACGAGATAAGTTTAATTTCTCAAAAACGCAAGTCAGCCGCGATCATCGCCGCTACGCAACAACACGACACACAACAATAGTACCGAACAACAGAATTATGTTTCTATATTATTGGAAACGCGTAACTCTGCGAATTTCACCGTGGTAGGAATTTCAACTCTATAATTTAAAACATAAAGTTAAATTAGCCCACATCCTCACTCCTTTTCCATATCAGCCAACAGCCCTAATCTGCTAAACACGCGCGCGGTAAACAATGGTCGTGATACTCGCAATTAGCGTGAGCAACACGTCGCAGAAATTTCAAGTTATTTTTCAAACGTTTTTTGGAACGGGACAGTTCATATCTCGTCGGGACCATCCAGCTTTGCGTTTGCTTTCGTGAAACCCGTCAGACGGACGGGCCCTCTAACGTTTATTTACACAGCTCAAACACATTTTTCATTCTCCACGCACGACCTGTGGTACATGGGAAACATTATTGGCCACCACGTAACCGGCACCCACCACGACCATTAACATCATTACCGGTATAAGCAATAACGACGGCGGGATCGCTATCGTTTGGCCGCACGAGATGTTGATCGATCATTCGTGAACACTGACGAGGCAAAACGGAGGCGCAGGATACCGATCTCGCGACAAACTAACGAGCACCCGGTAATAATTCAATGTAAACGCGCATAAGTGCTATTAATAAGATCCGAAGGGAAGCACGGTCGAGTATCGTGAATGTATGATTGAATAACATAGCGCGCACACGAGATACGAATATATTGCGCGAAAGCGTATTTTGTGGGGATTATCTGATGTATGTTGATGAACTGGAGTGTGTGAAGTGTACTTGTAGAGTAAAATGTATGCGATCGTAACGGGTAGATCTGGCGGCATAGAAGAACAGCCGTTTCTCGCGGAAAGCGTACATCGCGAAAGTAGGAACGCTCGTTACGCGCGTTTCAGTTCGGATCGCTCCCGAGTAATGCCGTGGCGTAATTTCGGCAACGGGGCTCGCCGCTGAAACGAAATGGCCGGGTGTTTATTCATGCAAAGCCAACACACTCCGAAACAACTCACCACATCTCTGTGCTACGTAAATGAGGTACTCGGATATGTCCCGGTGCCTCGTTGTTTGCTATCTTACGAGCGTCTGCGGATGCTTATAAAATGGAGATAATTAACGCAGCGTCTAGAGATAACGGGCACACCAATTTGCGGTTATCTCTCCCTTTTGTCTTAGGCGTTGCGCCGCCCGCGCCGTCGCACCTTTCTAGGCACCAAAAACGCATTAAGATAGCGCTACATGATATGAAGATTCACGCAACTTCTCACATAACTTCGCAGAACGCAAAACGCAAAACGCAAAACGCCATTTCTGGTAACATCCCGCACCGTAAATTTGTACAATATAATACTGCTAGAATTATTAGCCACAAAAACTCCTGCTTTTTTTTTTCAAGAATGACTGAAATGTATACCCCAATATCGGCTTTTTACTTCAGTACATTTTATGTGCAATGAAATTCGATTCGCAATGAGCGTAATATTTTTGCGACTGTTGTTAATCGCACTGCATTCGATCTCATTTATTTCGAATTATATTTTTACGATTTTAACTCAATCTATATGTTTGGTTTCAGCAGGAAATAATTCTGCATTTTTCGTAAGAGATTTTAGATATTACGTTTATATAGGTCTGTCACAACACGCAAATATTATACATTACGGAATGGTACTTCATTTCACACGAATAAATCGAAATTACTTACTTGAAGTTAATGGAATTATGACCGCGCGTTTGATCGATGTAATTAGCAACGACCAATATTTGATGAGTCTAAGGTACATACTCCGCGCGAGCTGACAACTAAATATCACATTGGAGCTTTTGATGCTGCAATGCGACGAAAAACAAAGGAAAGCAATATATTGAGCATCATGTAGTAGCATATTTAACTATTACATATCAGTTGATGCATTATTACATTATTATAATTTGCAACTAATTAAATGTACTAAACGAATAATGCTACATAATACGAGGTAATATAAAGTGTTGATACTCTATAATTACAGTAGGTAATTATTACGTAAAAAATATCACGTAAAATAATTATTTCAGAAATCATGTATTCAGTTTCAAGAAAACGGGCAGCATTAATAAATTATAATCATCATATCAAATATCTATATCAAAGTTTATTAAATTTCACCTTTAAAAACGTGAACGTTTAAAATAACAATACATGTCATTTTGAAAGGAAACGTTATATGTGTGATGTATATGTGTGTTTCACATATTATGTACTATATCCGAAGAATTAACTTTTTACGGAATCGCGAATAATTTCGCTTACCTAATACCTATCGCCAATCATCAAGAATCGTCCTACTTCGACATCGTTGTCGGAAGCGCGTCAAGTGTAAGACGCCCGCTACTTCCGCGTTTTTCTGCTTGTGTCTAGCCTCCAAACGACGATTAGTAATTCCTCACGCAACTTCACTATCTGTCACTCGCGAAGCTGCATTCGTAATCAGAGTGCCGCCGTTAAGATCGTCACGATCACTAAGCAAGCCAACCACAGCGCGACCCAAGAAGAAGCTCGTTCATGACGGCAAGAATGGGCTCGGGAAGCTCCGGACTTCGGACGCGTCGCACAAAACTGTCACACGGATGTTACGAACACAACATACGAGCTAGGAGCAATCACGTCCTCCTAGCCGCCACTGCCGCTGCTCTCGTTCCCGACGCAGCTAATTAATCCCGAATATGAGACGCGCGCGCGATAATGGGAATCCCCACGGGCGAGTTTTAATTAAAACTCGGGCCCCCTAGCTCGTCGCTCGTCGCTCGTCGCTCGTCGCTCGTCGCTCGTCGCATAGCGTACTTGACCTTCCTCGCGGCAGCGCGGCAGGCTTAATTGAATCCTCGTCGGTAGCGAGACGCGACGGTTACGCATACGCGCGTAGATTAAGCGTGCTCGCATGTTGGCCGTTATCGCGGATATACATGCCGCAACATAGATACCCCATTGATCCAACAGGGCGTTTGTATCGCGGATGGATCGTGGTGCCAGCTGATCCACCAAAGCCCCCTGTCAGCCGGTCTGACCACCACGAGCCGCTATCACTGATTGTGAGTCCAGTGGCGGTACAATCTACCGTACGACTACTACCACCGCGTCTGTCGCTGCTGTCCTCCGCTACTGCTCCTTCGTGACGACGATCCGTCACTACTGGTCACTACTGGTCACTACTGATCACTACTTGTCGCGCGCGACTGTCTCTCTCACTACTGTCCGAAATCCTGTTTACTGTCTCCCAGTACTGTCCGCACTCCTTCCTGACAATTCCGAAACACGCTCGTCGATATCTCTCTCGTATCTCGCGACACTTGACCCGTGACCGATCGGTCGAATCGCCTCTCGAATATGTCACTATTCACCCTCGGCAGCCGCCAGCGTCCCGGCGGCTGACACTCGCGCGAACTTGGCGCGAACACTCGAGCGTACGAGCGAGTGCACGTCGCGTTTAATTGCGCGCGCGTTATCAATTATCATCGACGAGGAGTAATTAGCCGAGACAAGTACGAGCGCGATTCACTCATAGTCACGCGACTTGTCCCGCTGTTCACTGGAATCGCGGCGAGGGTGCCCGCACGCAGAGATGCGCGCGCGTACGTGCGTGCATATAGATGTGTTGTGTTTGTACGTGTGTGTATATATATGTGTGTGTGTGTGTGCGCGCCTGTGGGATCCAGGTCCAACCCTGGCGCGATGCGATGGAGAACTGACGTCCTGACGGGCTGCAGCGCCCCGACGACGGGCGTCCGGTGAACCATCCGCCGTGAAGCGAGCGGCGGGAGATCCGCCACCCATTCAACCCCTCCTCGTATCCGACACCCTTGTCCCCTCCCCATCCCCATACAGAGCGGCACGGTGCTCCGCTTTTGCCCGTGCCACCTTGTCGTCGAGAGGGCACCGTTGTACGCGCCGCCACGAGAAATTTACGCGAAATTTTTTAAAATATCATTCGTGCTATCGGAAACGAATTTTTCGGAATTGCGCTGGCTTTTGCGGAGAAAAGAAATTCAGGGGATGCATTGTCAAAAAACCATTGCCTATTGGTTAAACGTTTAGATCTTGATATATTAATTATCACTGCCAACATTTTTATTGTCTATCACTCGATATAAAATGTTTGAGTGTAATTAAATTATATAAAAATATATGATTTAATTACACGAATTATATTAAATTACCGAAATTATTTTAAATAGATAAAGTAAGTAAATTTATTTGTGTTTAAATTTAATTATACTAATTGTAAGAACTTTTCTTCCGTACAAACATTTGAAAATATGAACAGAAATGAAGATAAAGTACATACACGGAGTACTCAAAATATCGTCATAATTAAATTAAGAAAGTAACCCGGTATGACTCTCGCAGGCAATCGATCGATATTACAAATACTCGGTAAAAACAGGACGCACGGAATTGAATCTTTTTAATTATTTCTGTTTAGACATCTTTCATAATACTTCATATATATTTAATGTATTTTCTTCACGTGTAAAAAACATCCAGAGCAATCTAAAAATTGTTATGGAGCTCTGTGTGAATTGTACGCCTTATACATGTGTATGTTACACAATTCTTATATTAATTTATATATAATATGTTATATGAGACGTGCTAGGCGCTTAAAAGTGGCGAATAGGTAATCTAAAAGCACGAGAGGAATAGGTTCACGTAATTTCTTAATCAATATGGCCTAAATCATTCTTATGACAGAATAAGGCTCGCGTTCTGAGCTGCGTGTTTTCCAAGACTTGCATGCATTTGCGAACGTCACGTGATTCGCGGGGGCCACGTAATAGACGGCTTTACATCATTCCGAATTGGATACGGTAGAAACGGTAAAATCCTATGACTTTCCGCGGAAGCATCGCTCTATTCCTCGATTACTGCGAAATGTGTTTTATTTTAGATACGCTTGTGGGGGGGGGGGGGGAAGAAATGTATTAACATACACTAATTCTCATCAATGAAGCATTGTCGGCAATTCGTATGTACCTATATCACTACATTTTTGATACGATAATGATATCGTGTAATAACCAGGTCACCATAAAATAACTCCTATAAAGGCCTATTCAAACGAAATAATTTTAAAATAGTATCTTATAAAAGCAAGGAAAAAAGGAATTTGCATATTACACATATACATAATTTCTAACACAGTTTTAATTTTATGTCCGAACGCACACGAATAAAAGCGACTCGGCGTTTGCCAGTCGCTTTGCAGTCTTTACGCTCTAAGCTGTATTATTAATTAAAGGAATTAACTTCACCATATATGGCGCGACCCTTGCTCGTGGAAAGGAAGGTCGAACGCTTATATCATAGTCTAATTTCCAATTAAGGCGTTATTAATACCGGCGCCAGTAAGCGTTGTACCTCGTGGATTATATTACAATTTACATTGAGCATGTGAAAGACTTGTTATCAAGTCTGAATTTCTTATTTTATTTATATTATATACACAATAAATTTAAACAAAATTTGATCACATCAAAAGTTACATGCAGCAAGTATTAGAATCTAAATTCAGAAGAATGCCATGTATTTTTATATTTAAAAAATCGATAATTCTATAGAATTATAAAAATGACTCAGTAATGTATGACTAATAAAAAAATAACATTATTCTTTGGTTAATTCCAAACAATAATTTTAATTTGTTTAATTTAATTTAATAGGGAGCTAGTTATAAAGATAAATTAGAGGAATATTTTAATAAATCAAATTTCCACGAAAAAAATTAATTTTGAATTTATAAATGTTCTTTAATGTATCATTAGAAAGTACATGACTTTTTCTTCTACATATCAACAATTTTAATAGATTAAATAATTAAAGTACGTTATTCGATAAGTACTGCGCTAGTAAATTTCAAAATATTAAATTCAACATGACCTGAATATTAACTGAGATGTTTCAATAAATATTATATACCCAATGTAATATAGAATTGCATGAAAAACGTGTATAATAGCGTAAAAAAATAATTTTCCAGTATGCACATGAGAGAACGAACCTCAATTAAAATTCAATGTACATCTTTTTTCGAATAAGAGCTATTCGGAAGAAATAACAATTATATAGTTAAACTATAGTTATTTTCTCGCTTTTAGACACAAAAAGTAAAGTAATTGCTCGTCTAAAAGTATTGAATGCTTTTAAAGACCTAACATTATAAATTAGTCAGTATACTCAGTGACTATCAAATATAAAAAAATTAAAAGAATAACATTAAACTCTGAATATATATGATTCGATTTTTTATAAGTTTAAAATTGAAATTGGGGATTACGAAACCGATTTGTATCACGGATAAGGCGCGCGAGCACGGATGTTTCGTACCGCAACCTTTGGGATCGTAGAAAGGTGCGTGGGACAGAGGCAGGTAGACGGGTCGTTTCACACAGCAGCGCCTCGCTTAATTACTAGTTACTAGTAACAGGAGTTAGAAGCGTTTAGCTCACAGTTCACGCCATCCAACAAAAGCTTATAATGTTACGAACTATTCCCATTGCTACCCTAGATTCAACAACGAGGCTTCACCCTGTGCCCGGATTCATATTACTTCGAAATCATATCAAATACGGAAACGAGTCCGCGAGTTCGCGAACTGCAGTTGGCTCGGTTTACAATATAATTAATCTCGTGACTGCCCGATATGAGTTTAGCGAGCTAAATATAATATCGGTGTCTGTAGCATATTATCCATATAATGTTAAGAAAGCTCACATTTTGTAATACAAAATGTGACGTTATCAAAAGCTTAGATTCTAGCGATCCAATCTCGCACTGAACTTGATGTCAAAATTAAAAGACGCGACACACGAATTCAATTAGTCTAAACAATGCAATTGATTAATATAATTTATTGCATACTGCTGCACAACTTGACTCGCTAGTGCGGTCATTTTCAGGTTGTAACTATAAATCTCGCATTTCTTGAATCACCGACGGAAAATTCATCGACAATAAATCGGAGTTTCGACAACGTGATTCAACGATACCGAAAACAAACGCTCGGGCGCAAATCACAGCTACGTTGTTAAAAATCCCTCGTCCATAGTATTCGCGAGATCAATTTACCAAACACCGTTTGGAAGAACTTTGCAGCTTTGACATTTGCCCGACGAATGAAACTAATCAAACATTCCATCCGATATACTACAGAACAGTCACACTATCCATAACCATTTTGTTCGACTCAAATCGGTCTCGATTAAATACGAAACTGACTGCACATGCGATTACTCTTAAAAGAAAAATATCACAACAGATATGAACATGTATTCCATTTGAAAAAAATAATTTAACATTCTAATATTATTACATTCCCTACCTTTAGAGAATGTATAATTCGTAAAAATATGTAAATTTATATGTATAATATGTAAACTTCTTTCTTTTATATACTATTTTTGAAAAAGTTCTTTGCGTAAGTGTGAAAGAAAAGTTAGGATATATTTCTCTGTATCTAATAATAATCTAGATCTAGAAGATAAAAAAAAGTTTAAGGATTGATGTAAAATTATCAAGAAGCAGCGAGTAAATTCTCCGCATTCTGAGTCAGCTTCAGGATCGAAAAAGTAGCCTGTGTAAGCAAGGGTGGCAATTTGAGCAGCGGACATCCCTTGTCGCCTTTGGCGAGGCTTCCAGGCCGACTATCCCGTGCCGCTGAACACAGAGTTCTCGGTCGGTTGTATCCACACGCGTGCTAGTTACATTGGGCTTTGCGCTGCCGATGCGTGCATGTAGATCGAAGGGAATGGCGATACTACGTACACTAGGATGGTTAGACCTGGTTGGCGTCCGTTAGCTGTAGCCCATACACACGCAGATTGGATCGGACATTGCACGCCGTGCAGCTCAGCTTCTGAACAGAGAAACTGCGTTTGCCGCAGCTATACCTATCTAATAGGATACGGACTAACGCAACCGCGCGTACATTTAGGTTATCGAGTTGTAATGTTCAATATGAGAAAGGCAATCTGGACATCGTTGTCCTGACGAGATGCCGCGGCCGTTCTGAAATCTGTGTCAATTTCGATAGGTGTAACTCCGCGCGATCGTCCCACGCGCGATTTCGAGTTTCGACAAAAACGATGAATGATTAACGCCGGATCATTCGCCGTCTTGTATAGCCAGATAACACGCCTGTTAATAGCAACAAACGGAAACGCGGTGACGTTTACACGCGGTGAAACCGCTGCGAACTTTACAGCGAGTTCGCGCCCTTAAGTCGAACGAACTTGTAGCTTCGCTTGCGGTTGACCGTCAATTTCGGTTCCAAGAGAGACAGTTTACTTGGAACTGGATGTTGAAACGAATTCCGAAGACGCGCAGTCCGTCGTACGTGTCCATTCGTCTGCGAAATCGATTTCTTCGCACTGTCGTAAATGGTTAATGGCTCCGCGTAATTTAATTGCGACTCGGCACGAAGTCGGGATGAAGTACGCGCCGTGTTCTCGGAACAATCCGGTATTTCGCTCGCTAATCCACTGCACGTTGTACGCACGCTTGTGCTACAGACGGCGCGGCGCGGCGCGGCGCGGCGGACGAAGGCAGGGACGAAGGCAGAAGTGCCGCACACGGTGCCAAGAAGTGCAGATTTGCTATTTCCGCGAACATTCCTCCGGCCCGCGGTAGCGTAACCGACGTACGACCCTTTAACGGGTAACAAGACCGCCAACAGCGGCTTCATTTGCATTTATTTCTAGCAGACTTAACGTCGACCGCGATACGAAAGGAACGGGCAGCCGCGCGTAATTTCCAACAAATATACACTCTCGAGGATCGCCCCTAGTGAAATCCGATCCAATCAAAATGAAAAGCATAAGCCGTTACGCTTGTCTACGTAGAGATACCGTGTCGACAGAGTTGTAAAAGTTAATTTGTCGTAACTATATCAACATTTCGCTTTTTGTCCGTTTCTCGAGATGAAAATGCATTTAAAAAATTAATCAAAAAATTATTTCTCAATTTTTGTAATCAAATTAAATAAGACTAGTAGTAGCAATACTGAAAAAAATGCTATTTCGAGAACAGAACAAAACATTTAAAAACATACCGTGCAAATTGTTTTTCTCTTTCGACATAGTCTTCATCCATTCAAAAAATTTTGTATATATGCAGTTTTGAAATATTCTATTGCTGTGGTATACCAGTAATTCTCACTTCAAATTACGAGATATTTTTTTTTAATTGATTGTGAAGCTGTTTTTTTTATGTTTTAATTTGGTGTAAATTTTCAGATTCGAAGCCTACAGCATGTGAAAAAATTGCAAGTGAACCAATAAAAAAAAAATATTGGCAACGAGGAAACATCAGAGTAGAAAAAATATCGGCAAATGAACAAAAAGACCATACAGATCGAGATATACCTTCAATACGTTTTATCGCTTCTCATTCTATTCGGTGAGAAATAGCTCCGTAAGATTCTCGGTAATTGCGCGCAATTCTTCCGTTCTGCTGTTCGGCTTCATCGTACATTCTAATGAAGGCATCAACCTTCGGTGAGAACAAACGGTTTCGCATCCTTTTCAAACGGCGGCGGTGCCTCAACCCACCGTTCGTCGACCTGAATTCACGAACGCCTCCGACCGAGATCGGTTTAAGTGAAAGAAGAAGCGCCGGAATTACGTAGGATAGGTGCAGTAACGCGAATCGCCGCCGTCCTCCCGACCCCAAGATCGAGCATCGTGGATTTCAATTTCTCACGGAAAGAAGCGTGGAAGCCCTGCCATTAAACGGAGGTAGGAAGCCCGAGAGCGCGGCGCAATTCGTGGACGACGACTAGTTGCTTCCCTTCCATTATCCTTCACCTTCGATTCCCGTTAAACTACGGAAAGTGTGCGCGCCATTGGTCGTTGTCGCTCAGCTCGTCGGAAAAATCGATAGTTTAATGCGACTTTATCGTCACCGGGCAGCGCGCAGCGTTACGCTGCGTTCGCCAGCGTTGCTGTGAATTTCACAAAACGACGCGGAATAAAGGGTTACAGCGCGCCCGCGCTGGTAAAGGATCCTCGACAATTACAAAAGGAGTAACCACGATCCCCGTAAACGCTCGCATTCTCGCATGGTCGCCTCTCGTTGACGTTTTCGCGAACCTCGTCGTCAACATCGCTCGTTCTAGCGAAACGCTCGTACGCTCGGGAAATTTTCCTTCAATGGAAAGCAAACGCTGGAAATATGGAATCTCTCAAGTTTTCTACATCTGCTTCCATTATCGCGAATATGATCCCAAATATGAAATTCAATGTACGAAATGTCTTCGTACGAAATCTCGCCGTTTCGAACGAAATTTCTTCGATGGCGGAATTATCTTCGGTAACGAGAGCACGCTAATTCGAGAATCGGATTCAAAATTAGCGAGCCAACCGCGCGTTGCGTGTGACGGATAACGCCATCAATTTCGTCATATGCGGATACGCGCTTTCGGGAGGAGAATGTTGGATGCGGGACGAAGCGTGGCGGCACGCGGCTCTCGTCGTCGCGTCGGTGGAACCGCGCGATGACCAGTTGTCACCTGCCGCCACGGCAATTGTCAGCTTATGCGAAACGAGCTGGTATTGCAGTGCGCGCGAGCTGCGCTTCACAAGCTACTCTAATAAACACGTCGTAAACCGGCGTATTATACACGTATACGGGGCCGCGGGGGTGCCAACGACACGGTAGAGCGCGGCATATTAACAAACGCGATAAGCCATCTCTGAACACTATGACCAATAGAGTTAGATAACCTCTTGAAATTTGACACTATATTTATAATAAAAATTGTTTCTCTGTGCGTAAAAAATTTATCGCTTTAAAATTTAAATACAGCAAAACTTGTACTAACTTTATTTAACTGATTTTTTGACTATCCAATTTACAGTATTATTTCTCTCTTCTTCTCATTTAAGAAATAAAATAAGTATTTTACATTCCTGTTAGTTTACAAAATATCTGTTATATACTTTTAATTTCAATACTAATAACCTAACCTAATTCCATAAAATTGTAGAAATATTATATATGCAACTACTACGACTAGATTTGCGAACGATTGAACGAAATTGTACACGTCCATTACAAAGATTTATGAGAGATAAACAAGAAGCGGACAGGTAAGAAATAAAATTAACGCATCGTAGTTTCAGACACTCATGAGACTCCCACGACGAAACGTAAAAAAATAATAAAAGCTAAAATTGCGCTTTCTTATCTTCCGGCACGCACAACAAAGTTACGGCAAGCGACTTTAAATTTTTCCTGTAGCTCCCGCTGTTCGCCGAGACGACGTAGTCGCTACATTTGGATTTTTTAAACGATACCTCTTTCCTCTCTCTTTTTCTCTTCTCTCTCTCTCTCCCTCTCTCTCTCTTTCTTTCGTGACAACATTGCAAGCACACATACAGTCGCGACTTAGCGCGGTCAACCATAATCATTTGCCGTCGTCCGGACGAGGGGATTGGAACCGCCGTTCGAAACTAACGAGTGTCATGCTCTAACCGCCGCTTGCTCGCTCACAGAAACGACTCGGAACACCGAGAGGGCGGAAGGAGACGGGCGAAATTGCGAGGGGGTGGACTGGTAGAGATACGGGAGTTTAAATAACTCCAGTACCGGGGTGGAGATAAGGAAGCCGAACCAAGTAAACGGAATGAGAGAGAGAGAGAGAGGGGGGAGGGGAAGTTGTACAGCGCGCGAAGTTGGCGTGTTCGTAAGCACTATTGTTTCGCTTATTGCACCAATCGCTTTGGATTTCGGCATAAGCGTCTGCTTTTCTCCCCCTATAGTATCTCCCTCCTCTCTGCATCTTGACTATACGCAACTGCTTTCTTAGCCCTTCGTTAGGTATGCACGAGGCGGTGCATCGAGAAACTGCATTTAACTCGGCCGCCCGCCGAAATAGTGTTCCGTCCTTTGATTTAGGGGAGAAGTCGCCGCTCGCCCATGCTCCCCTCTGTCTAGTTTTCCCCTTCGTTCACGCATACCACGAGGGAGCACTTCAAGGAATAGGAGACTAATTGAACTGCATACATACATTATAAAAGCGCAATATCAACAAAGAAATTCGTAAGCTAATCGTAGTTAATCACAAGGCTTTAAAGATAACGAAATAAAATTTGAAACTTTTTGTCTCAAGGAAAGTGGGATTACCGCTTGCTCACCGTATTCTAGTAACACCGACGCTTTTCTATTTAATGTTGCAGTTTACAAAGTGGAGGCAAATACGTACCGTCTCTTTCAGTGAAAACGATTTATTCACGCGAATTCGACGCATGGGTTATAAATAAGCTTACACGTGGCGATAATTCGCGCGCGCTAAATTATCGTACAATCGAAAACAACGTGAATGAATAGCAGCATCTGGAAAAAGCCATTGGAAAAAGGTACTATCGCGTAGCGCATCGGCAAATATGTATGTATCGGCAGGCGTGAGCGGCGTGGCGACGTTTAATTAGCGGCGGACACTTTACAGCGCCGCAGCGCCTGCAAATCTATCGAACGTTAGCGACCGGATATCCGATGTATCGCAACAGACGCACCATAGAACTGCGCTGTCTCGCGCATGAGACCGCAGTAACGTTGCACCGACCGTACTTGCATCATATGTATGTATATGCATATATGTGTTTTCGCGATTTGCCCGAAACGCAGATCCCTCGTTTTCTCCGGCAAGCGGAAATCCAACGCGCATTTCGATATCCACCGATCTCGCGGCACGCTTGTTTGAACAGCCCGCACTTAGAGCCCCATCGAATTTAATTCGGCAGCATTATCGGGCGAGTGCGTTTCGCAGCAGAGAAACGAGATGATTAATGAAAGATAAAGCGCGGAAGCATGCTCAATGGCGAGCAGCCTGCGGTTAGCATAATCGGCAATATACTTCAATACGATCGTAAACGCGTGATGGATGTACGACAATGATAAATAGGGGTGAGTCTGAAATATTTCAAATTCTTGTGATATGTTTAATTAACTTAATATACAAACGCTCAAATTAAAGTCTGACCAATTAATTTACTTATTTTAAAAATTAAAAATAAGTGAAATTGAAATAAAAGGCAAACTTGATTTGAGATATGTCAATCTTTTTTCGAAAGAGAAAAAGAGAGAAAGAAATTTTTAAGAAAGAATATATTCGATTGGCTTTTTAAGAATAAAATTGAGACTCTAAAATACTCACTGAGCTGTAGTGTAAGGCTAACTATAGCTTTAAGTAATTATTATATTTCTCTTATCTTATAGTTTTACGAAGAATTTGAAATAAAGATTTGAAAATTCTTATAAACATCATTGTGTAATCCCCGACGCAATATTAGACTATATAAACGAAAAAGAAGAAATATTCTTAACAAAAGATAGAATAGCAATTTTTATGAAAAAAATAGGAGCATATATATATAAATAGATCTTTAAATATAACATACTTATAATTTTGTCGTGTATATATATATATATTCTTTCCTAAATAAAAATATCTTAATTATTAAAACATCTAATGTTAAAAATTAAGAAGCTCGCGAAACACATATACAAATAATAAACTTTTACAAAGTTTCTCTTGGACACAAAGTTCCGCGTAAAAACATTAGTAGAGAAAACACAATGGTCGTGTCAACACTCTTGTGCCCACATTTATTTCTATTCAACACATCAACATGCGCTATTCGCGTCCGTAAATCATTAAGGAAAAGGTATTTCGCTCGACTGTCGACGAAAGAGTAAGGGGATTGTTCTGCGACGGACAGCGGAAAGTGATGCCGAAAGTTGGATCGTCGGAGTTAGAAAACAGTCGTTAAAGCCAAAGAGAAGCAAGCTTCTTACGTCCAGTCGGCAAGGGACGACGAGGAAGGAAAGATGACGGTAAACGAAGGACGAGAGAAAGGAGTTATCAACTTCGATCTCTGATTTCTTTGCAAGCAATCGCTTTTCACCACGCGGTGACGCGGATTGATATGACAAATTGTCGCTATTCCGCGAAATGGAAATTTTCGTCGGATGTGAACGCAACCCGGCACAAGACCTATGTATGTTATTTACAGCGGGTTTCTTGGGCGCAAATATAAAAAAGAAAAGGAAAGGGTAACGCCCGTTTTCCCGGCAAGATAGGCCGCCACCATAATCGAGGACAAAATTTACGAAAGGTCAGCGATTGCGAAGTCGCTGATATATATCTACGAGTATTAGCACTTCGGGGAGTCCGTATGGTACCGTACGTTATACGGGGAGACCTTTTGAGGTTCGCCTTTCGTGTCTAATACGATGGCGGTATATTAACACGCTCAGTGAGTCATACATTTTCCGCAGCAATGATTCATAACGGTGTAAATTTCAATTCCAGATGCTGAAGCCTTTTCCCTGTGAGACAACGTATACGGGCCGGCGCGATCTTGTGAAATTAAAATGATTCTTCAAAGAAATCGTTCGAAATTGTATCTGTCACGAATTACGATCCTGCGAATAATCATCAGAATGGAAACACTGATCAAGAGTGATAGCGTAAGATAACTCAAATTATTTGTCGTAATAAAAATTACATTTTTTCTACCTGAAAAATTTGTCGCGTAATTTAGTCGACATTGTAACCGTCGGGTGTCCAGTAATGCGCTACGCGATTAACATACGTAAACGAGCGTCACGTAACTAATTTTACGACAAAAGGAACACAGCACCGTGCAGCACTAAAGCAGCAACGGCTACTGCCACGCAGTATACACGAAGTTTCCAGTGCAACCTCTCCTCACCGAAACCAACGAAACGGTAATACTACTTCAGAGCGTGAGGAGAAAAAAAAGCAACGCGACACTCGCGAGTCCACTCGCGGCGCGGCGGTTCGGTAGTTACGCTCGCGTAATAACGTTTAATTAAGATAAAAGCAGAGCTTTGAAGAAAATATTACCCAATTTCCATCCGTAAATGAAGACGTGATTTTTTCAGAGGCGGAAACGGTGATATTGCGTATCGATCTATAAAGTCTTTCAATTAAGAAATACCGCGTATAAAATTTTATAGGTTTTTTTAAACAAATATAAATATTATTTTAAAATATGCACAGATACCAAGTTAAATTTGTCATAACATAATTTGCAAATTAGATATAGATGAAAGAATTTTGGTATTCCATTTTCGTAAGCGAATATTTACTTATTAATAAATAACATAAAAAGAAAAACATTTCAAATATTTCCTAAAATAATAGTCTTATTAGAATATCGAATATACTGATCCTCAATTTTTCGATTAAATAAAATCGAACTAAATTTTATCGTGCGGTCTAGAAAAATTTTCAGTGACAAAGTTTTCTCTCACATCAGCTGTATCTTTATCAAAATTATTTATAGCCATTGAAAGCTACAACATAATTGACATTAATGTACAAACAAAAGCGCGGAAGATTAAAGTTCATTATTTATCACCGCGCAGCCAACGATGGCATATATTATTATCGTTAATCATGGATGAATATTGACAGAATTTTTTTAGGACGAACAGGAATAAATATCGTTAACGCACATAGCGAGAAAGATAATCTTTTAGCTAGTCTTCGTTTCTGCTTTCATAAATGGAAACAACATTGTTAATTTTTACGTACATTATAATCAAAATATAGATCTATGGAATTACAATCAGAAGCTTATTGAGCTATGCATCCGTATCGCGGCATCCTGTATCGACACTATCGACGACCCTCCCTCTTTAAACCCACCCTAATGCAATTCTGTTGGCAACATCGCGCTTTTGTGTTTCGACGAGATAGTCGCATCCGGAATTTCGTGTGTAAACGCGACTAACACACAGGCTTCCCAATCGTCGTGCACCGCAGAACGATACAATGGACAATTTGTCAACGAACCTAACCGATGCCAGAATCTGCTCAACGGTCTTTGCGAGCTCCGCCATACTGATGTCGGCAACCCAATGTGAGAATTAATTTCACACTAAAGGCAAATCGAATGACTTTATCAATATCTCTCCCACCAATGGACCCCTCCTTCGTTCATCAATTCAATAATTAACAATTGCGTAAAGAATTTTTATTACACCAAGCCATTAAGTTAAATTATTAACTTAATACTATGAGTCATTAAATTAATATTAAACAAAATTATTTATAAATTCTCTTTGTCTCATTCGCAATCAAATAACACCGAAAAACCTTGCGACATGTCCCATATCATTGATGGACTGATCATCATTGTACAAAATATTAATTATAAATAATAATATATTATAAATTTGGTTATATGTGGTGATATAAAACTGTAAAAAGTGACCGAGTTTGAGAATTGCCGACTCTACGTTGTAACATTGATACACGGAATGACGTAATACACGTCGGCAAAGCGTCCGAAAGCTAGATTCGACCGATTTCATTTTCATGATTTATGAACGATTCGCGAACATGGACGCCAGCTCGTAAATCTAAACATCCGTCGAACGAACGGGTGTTAACGAACCGCTATCCGGCACGGTAAAAATATCGCGCGGTTGCGCGGCCTCTCGATGATGCCTTACTTTTCGTTCGCGCGATCTCGTTCAATCGATGGAGTGACAGGGACGTCGGGACGACGGTATCGATGAACGATATCTAAATAGCTTAATCGACAGACGCGAAAACTATTTCGGTACGATTCAAATATCCGCGACCATAACGGCAATTCATGATACATTGGCCCTCGCTTCTCGCGCGCGAGCGAGTGCAGTTACCCAAAATGCCTGTACGCAATCGAAACAATAGCCCAATCGCGATTGCTAGTTTCGGTAGCCTGCAATTTCCATTTAACGCAGTTGTCTGTAAGCCGAATGTAATTCCGCGAACGTGCGTGATTAGGTTTTGGTCCTGTACTGACACGTCTGCATTGACCACTGCCATTCGCATTCATTAACACCCGTGTTAGCGTGTAATTGTATCCATAATAGCATTATTCTGAATTACAGCAAACATAATACACGCTGCTAAGAAAAATATCTCATGAGAAGCTCGTAAGCTTGCGAGGAAATTAAAAATTTTATCGAAATATACGTAGTAAATGCATGCAAGAGAATGACAAACGAAGAAACATCAAATTTATTATTAAATTTTATAATGGAAAATAACAGTTTTGTCATATAATTACTTTTGTCATAGAATTACGAATAGCTTATGTATTTTCAAATTTTCAGATATTAAGTTCAGCGATGACAATCGTTTAATTTTTAATGTTAAATATTTTCGTAATAACATTAATACCGAAATTTCTGTTAATATAATTTGATTCCCAGCTCTTGACAAAGAGTCTGTCATTCAAATTTGATATAGTGAAGATGAAATATACTGTGTATTTCATTTAATACGTTAAAAGCAACAGGGTGCGATTGGCTGCACGCGCATTTCACGGCAGAAAGTCCGATTATTGGAAGATATAGCATAGAGTCGAGTTTTACACGTTTATGTATCGACTATACGATATATCACAAGTGTGGCGCACACATTTTAAAATCCTACGAGCGTTAACAGCGTATATAGGCGAATATACAAGTCCCCATCGCCGCCGCCGCCGCCATTACCGCTATCGAACTGTATGAATTAAGACTATTAAGAGAATCAATTCTAACATAATAATAAATAAATATTTCGCGACATATATTTCGCGGACTTTATGTAAAACAAGCAAAGTTACTTTCCTCCCCCCATCCTTGCTACCCGTTACTACATATAAGTCCCGTAATCTGTGAATTTCCGAAAAGTTAATTCGGGGATTTTAGATTTCTTGGAAATTCGGCAACGTCAGATAAGCTAATCGGTCCCGAGATCATTCATCGGTCTCGAACACAGGCGCCATTTGTTTAAATCACAAAACATTCGCGCGCGATTTAAACGCAATAAACCATGCTCCCGTGGGAGCCCATTCGTTTGAGCACGCCGCGTGCTTCAGGCTTTTCCAGGAGGAGGACTCGCACGGGGGTCAAAAAGAGTTTGAAATGGAGCGAGCCGTGACCGAGGCAGAGCTCAGCTGTCGCGCACAGGCAGTCCGTGGAGAATCATATATCGTACAGTCCTCGATGGAAATTTCGTGATCGCGTTATCCAAGCGATAAGCGTGATTATACGTTAAATCTCTTTTAAACACGATTTTAAAGTTGTTCGAAAAACGGAACATGTAAAATTTGCAAACTTTGCATGAGTATAAGCGTAACAAGTTTACGGATAATGGAATATATCCATGTACTGTGGTTAAACTTACGTAATCTTTTGAGAAGTACAAGTTTAGAAAATAATAAATCCGATGTGGCGAAGGTTTACGATAGTTTAACTTTATTAATTCAATCGGAAATATATACTCGAAAAAGTTTCGCTGTCCGTCTAATTTTATTTCTTTGATTTCATTGGACGCACTTTGCGATCTGTTATTAAGTTATTTGATACTGATTGTGAGATACATTTTACATATAATACACTCTCGTTATCGAGATACATTTCACATCAAACAAGATTTACTATCGAGGATAGGTTCTTTCTCACTATTGATTGCGACTGTACCGTTCTTGATTCCGCTCCTGCAGGATATACGGAAAGACCCCTCTCACGCATACATAGTTACGGGTGCGTGTTACTGGCATCTATGATCTTTATACCGGGGGGCATTAGCAACCTCCAGTGTTTCGCATAATGTTGCCTTAACGGTACATCACTTAGCGCGAATGTAACGCCAAACGAGTTCATTACGCACGAATCGTTTCGTTACGCATATTTTCTAACGAGTAATCCTTTTAGTGACGCGAGCTCATTCTATTAGCTATTGGACCATAAAAAGGAGTTACTCTGAGATCACACTTACAACTATGGCGGCAACTTTTTACAGACGATTAAACAATTAACTAATTAGCATTTTTAATTATATGCAACATAAAAAAACATTTCACGTAAATTTTTCATGCTATATCTTATCTTTTCTTTTTGACATTTCTATTCATTGCACATATTCACATAATTTTTATACGGGCATCGCGTAAACGCTGATATGTTCAAATTTAATATCCAAACTCAAATTCAATTCTACATTCAAAAATAAATGCAGAATTTTCACATCTAAAATGATACAATAATTGAATAATAATAAATGACTACATCATGATCATCATGCGCGTACGTCAAATAGCGCACAATATTTCAAGCTTTTAACAACTCGAGCTCACCAGATTCGGGTTCAGAATCTGTTGTCCAATTATTTTTATGCACTGTACCGCCTGTACGTCGACGGAAAACCTATCCTCTACCTCTCGCTACATTCTCACGAAGATCACTCGCACGCGAGGCAATATTCGCGTTCGGGTTTTCGATTTCCCACCCCTACAGACACGCATGCTCGGTGTACAATTGTTTTCTGTTGCTCTTTTGTAACGAGCAAAGTCTTCTGTGTTCCCCATTTCTTTTCGTTCATCCACCGTCCGCCTAGTGTGATCGAAATCAGTCCCTCATCAGTTTCTCGCAGCCAAGCAGTCCGATCAAAGAAAGTCTCTATAGAGAATGAAGATGTAGCGCACACTGCACACACACACACAATGCGCGCGTATCCATGTCGGAGTAATCTTGTATGTGAATATGTGTATATACGAAGGCACATGCAGATCGGCTTTTGTTCGCAGTGCCTTCAAAGTAATTTTCTGCGTTTGTAAGAGTCTTAAAGCTGTTTTATAAAATATTATATTCTGGAAAAAATTGTATTATTATTTCAAAAATATAAACACGGAAAAAAGATTAGCTTATACATATATAAATCGAAAATTTTAAGTAATATTTGTTGAAATAAAAAATAGAGAAATAATGATTTTCTGTAATGATATAAGTTTTTCTTAATTTTGCTTGATTTTCTTTAAATTTGTAATTATTAGTAACGGCTAGAGAGATAAAAAAAACTTATCCATTACATGTTGTTGATAAAATTGTGTATACACTTTCTCCAAATTATTCAATGTACAATTATTCGAGCGCTCCGATAAACTACGCTTTGCAAGACAACTTGTGACTCCATATTTTTCGAAATATCATATAAATAATGGTCGAAAAATATGTTCTTTATGTTAACGATATTGGCAATTTTCCGAAACAATGCCGATCTTGGTTCAATGCATGTAGTTGAACCGGTGCGGTGGAAAGATCGAAATCAACGTTTCGCGTTCGACATCGTTCTGTACAGATAAGACAATAGATGCAATCGTGAAGATTAATTCACGATGCCCCAGTATTACGATCCTACAGAGTACAAAGCCAAAGGGTTTCGAACCAAAGGCACCCTTTGTTAACCCTAGATATCTATATCCCGTGATACAATCAAAGCTCACATCTAATAGACCCCACCACGTTTTACTGCCTCTAGTCTTTTGCTCTTTTTCAACTACTCAAATAGATTTAGCATTTATATTATTTAAACTTATAAAATACTTAAAAGGAAAAATAATTAAACATAAACGAGTAAGACCGAGATATTAAAAAAAAAAATTTTTTATTCCACGCAACAATTTTAGCGAAATGAAAAAAACATAGCGTCTGTTGGACGCCCTACGGTGACTACCCAAGACCTAAGGAATGATGACACGTGAGTCGGTATTATCCGCTCGACATTAATTATTAATAAGCATGTGACACTTTTACGCGCTATGCTTTATTTAGCAGCGAAATCGCGCCACTGTTATTACAGCGCTGTTAGAAAATTCAGCTTTACATTCGCTTGTTCGCGGTTTACCCATCATCAAGTAGGGTGAAAGTGAGTACCAGGTGTTCGACGTTCCTCGATTATTGCTGTTGCAATATCAAAAGCTTCCACATGACAAAGTAAAGGGGACAGACAATGTATTAACTTTTTATTTTAGCTTCGGCGAGTATTCATGTCGGGCGACATCTGGAACAAGCTCTCTTCTGTGTTCGTAAAAACGGATATAAACTAAACGACTTTTATAGATCGTGACAAGTATTGAATAATGCATCGCTATCTCTGTTACTTATATTGGTATCGTTGCTGCCAAACACATTAATTAAAGTCAACTGTTAAATTTAACTGATATTTTTATTCTTCCTAACTCTTATACCTAGATATCGCAACATAAATGTAAACTTAATTAAAAGTAATTACATAAAATTGTAAGAAAGAGAAAAACATTTTATAATAATAAAAGTAATTAAAAACGTGCCTGATTGTTAATCAAAACGCGTTCAAATATAGCGATCTTTTCACACAGAGCATTCTTTATATTTCCCATAATCTCTATAATCCTCGTCCCTTTCCGCATTCGTTTCGGATGCGAAATATCGGGGTGTACGTAACTAGGGTGAACGTCGGCCAATTAACGTTATAAGCACGTTACCGTTTAGTCATTCCGTTTTTCCAACGCGCGACCCTTAGAAATTGCTAGGGACAACATATCGTTACTGACAAGTGATATCTGTAATTCGGGTAATTTCCCTCAGTTCTTTGCGTACGCGTATTCGGTACTTAATGGTTTTATCTCTAATGGAGAAGATATTCTGCCATAACATTTCGCATTGAGGCGTCCTTTTTATAGCGCGTAAAATTTCTCTTTCCTCTCCCCTCGATCCTGTTTATCAAACTTTCACCGACACCGTCTAATTAGAGCTGCGTTTTTGCCACGCGACATCGTTTATCCTTTAAAGATTCCCCATGGCGAAGAGAGCAGCCGTCATAAATTACAAAAACGGATGCGCTCGTTCGCCGTCCTATTTACAGCAATAATATACGTTTAATTGCAATGTCAACGTTACAGCAAGGCACATCGTATCCTTCCCACTGAGATAATAATTACACGAGCGACAAGTAAGGGGAAGAAAGGGACGGGCAAAACCCGGACTTCCCACAATTCGCGCACGTACACAAATTCTAAAAAGAATATGACTGTACATATATATGTACATATCTCGTTGCAATGTCTCTCGCATACCATGAGATTAACGCCGGTGCATAAACGCGACGCTCTCTCTGAGCGAAAGACAAGCTTTTAGCACGGTTATTCCGTATCACCTTATTCTCGCGGGATGTTAGTTTTTCATTAACCGCGTCGTGGGAAGCGCGAGAGCTGCACAGGCGGGCTGCTCGATATAAAAAAAGTCCGCGGATAAATATGCGAGGAGCTTAACGCGACGACCAATCGGTGTGCGACAGGTCGCTGGAAAAAAACTTGTCGATATGGAAAAAAATATACAGCGCGGGAGTACGCGCAATGTGTCAGTGGTTCAAAAAAATTACCGAATCATTGCGACGAGAATAGGAAAAAAAATGCGCTTCTGGCGTAGGTATTATAAATAGTATAAGATCTTAAAACACGGTCTCACACAAAATGCCTGATACATGCGCCAATGAGAAATTGATTTCTTTTTTTCTCCATTTAAGAAAACTTTCTGTGAAATCTTTGTCTTTGCATATTTATCTTGACTCTAAAGTTAGATTGAATTCTGAAACCTGTGCCACAAAGGATTGAACTTTGCGGCGTAGAATTAAGAGATAAACTTCTCGAGAAACTTGCTTTAAATAAATAATACGAAATATTTTTAAGTTTGTCCCGATAACGTCATAGTTGTATAACAATTTTAGAACTCTCTTCATCCGTCGAATCTCTCTCAATACAAAAATATAAATTTTCTATTATAATAACTGACAATGAGAAATATACCAATGAAAGAAGAATCGAAGCTAAATCCAGATCAAACGAGGAGAGCGAACAAACAGGAACGACGTCTTTCTTTCTCTTAGCACTTGTAGCGATCGCGTTTCAATAGGTAATGCGGCGACACACACGGAACAGCTTACAATACTGCTTGCCGTTTCAAGTTTTTGCGCGTGAATGGTAGCGCAACGACCTTGCGTAAACAACACAATACATAACAGCTGTGCGTCGTGAACAACACCAAGCGCGGATAGAGACGTATTATCGAAATATTCAATACATCATAAAGTGAAATTATGCCGAATATCTTGCATTTTACAATTACAAATTAATTTAAACCTTAATTGATGAGTTTTACTTCAATCTGGTGAATATGTATATAAATCTATGTTACAAATAATATGAATTTGAATTGTTACGCGCGTATTATTTAATTTTTTCTCTATATTTCAAAATAATTCGATCAATAACTTGTCAAAACAATCATTATTTAATCGCTCTTTCCTATTGTCTTAAATTAATAAATTCCGCTATGCTACCGACGTGCAATTTCCCCTCGTTGTTGTCAGCCAACAGGTGCCCCCTCGATATCGTGCCATTTTCTTCATGAAAAGTTGAGAAGGAGAGAACGAAAAGGGGGAAAGACTTTGCGAAAGATTGTTTGCCGAAGAAAAAGAGGACGCTTATAAAACTTGTATCTCAGGGACGCGACCGATCGAGAAAAGAGACGAGTTTGACGAGCCGCGTATTGGGTATGATAGAGCGCAAGGCGGATCAAAGTGCGGATATCATTTTAAAGTATGTCTTAAGATGCGGTGGAGTGAAACACACCGCGACGCCGCTCGTCGACACGTGGAAGTGGAAAAGTTTCTCTTCGACACTCTGGGACACCACTTAGTGAACGCTCTGGGGTCTTAGCGGGATCATAACGATACGCCGCGATGTATAACGATACCTACCGTCGGCGTCGCCGTCGTCTCTGGATGACATTCAATCTTTCAAGTACGTCTCTTGACTACCTTGAAAGCAAGATCACGCTAAACATACCTACCATTAGTAGCGCTAAAAATATAACCTTAGAAATAATATATTAATACCATCATATCTGTCGCGGTTTGCCTTATTTCCGCGCTATAAGTGCCGCCGCGCCGCGCCGTCGTGTTTATTTTATTATTAGATCGCGGTATTCCAGTCACCGTGATCAATCGGTGTCTCGATTTTGACGAAATATTTAATGAGGCGAGGGAGTTAAAATTCTCGTAGTCGCGAATCAAGCGCGAATTGAAGTTCATTGTAAAATCTGGATACCATCGTTGTTCTTGATATAGATTCGAGAAACGACGCACACGGGCCACACAATTATATCTGACCGAATTAATTACACGGCTTTAATTATAGAATGCACGCGAGCGAGCGAATGAACGAGCGACACGTTAAGCGTCGGCGTTGAAATCCAATTTCCCGCATATTCGCGTACTTGGCCGCCCGCGGACATCAATTTTGGGACGCCCCTTGTGCCGGCGGAGGGCGGAGGATGCGCGAGAGCCTAAACCCACGTCGTCTTAATTAAATTGAAGGAAAAGGCGGTTAGAGCATACACGACTATAAACTAAATTCCCGGTCGTCCCCGCTCGGAAAGTCGACACCTGGCAAAATTTCCTCTGGCCGGTAATGACTCGTAATTACAGGGTAGAGCGTAGAAAAATGATTGCCGTGGAGAGAAAGCTCGCTCCGTGCCATCGATCCGACAGACAAGCCCTCCTCTCCGCTCCCCGCGCACTTCTAATCTCTGTTAAGCTCCGCTCGCGAGGGAACTTTCGGGATAAAGTTTCGCGCAACTTTTATTTCGGGAAAGTTACGAGGCAGGTAGTCGTTCTGATTTAACGATTAAACCTCGCTAGGGGACACTCGTGCCGCGTATTAACGGAAATGAGTGGACGCGTGTAATATGTAACGTCGCTTTTTCTCGGATCACGCTTCCCCGTTTCGATATCTTTACTGATTATCTTCTAACGACATTCTCTTACGACAGATCGGAATACGCGCGCTGAATTAACGCAACAGTATAATGAATTCCTTTCGAGAGCGCACAGTGACCTCGCGCAAATGCTAGCAGGTCCAACGTTATCCACTGCGAACTGCGAGACAGGTATAAAGGCGGAAATGCAGTTGCACGCGACGGATATAACGATGCGCTTGCTCGCTCTCAGAGGGTATTTTATTTTTACAACGCTGCTCGTACCAACGTGTGTATGCGCGCGCGCGCGCGCGCGCTTGATACCGTACATAACGCGATTACCGCTGCCACTTAATTATATCATACAGATAAATTTTACAGCGAGGTGAGTCGGGGCGGAAGACACTTTGCGAGCGATGATTTCTATTTTAACGACGTTGAATTTTCCATTACAGAAAATCCCTCTCGCCGATTTCGTTATCAAGCATGCTCTCTCTTCCTGCATGCTTGCTGAATATAATAATCACACGGCTGCTCGAGCGCGAGAGATATGAGCGCAAATATTTATTACGCGCCCGACTTGCGCTCGACTGTTGATAACGATCACCCCCCCATTGTTCGCCGTTCACCTCAAAGAGATAACTTGACTATTCTATCGAACGGAATACGAATTTTTAATGCTCAAATTTTTAATTTATTCATTTCTTATTACTTTTCCGATAACGTCGCCAATATATTAATGTATTAAAAAATTTTCTCACGAATAGCTTAGTGCGTCTCGCAACTTATGGAGACTCTCATATTATATACGAAGGATTAAACACGTTAATCACTTTACGATGTTACGTGTCCAATATTTTATATACAAGGAATTTTCAAGCCATACCCACGTCACCGTTATTTCGAGATTCGACCACAGAAACGATTTGTACTCACACACCTTTTATTGGATCGTTATTTGCGCGAGATTACAATGCCGCACGAACAAGCGTTCGTCGTATCCCGCGGGCACAGCGGATGTCGCCATTTGTTCGAGACGTCATTTTTCAGAACGTACCATTTCTGGAATTTATATTCTTCATCGGTGACACGCGCGGGCGAGTCAGCCTATCGCTTTTCTCATTCCTCCGACTGCTCTCGTGACTGCGACGAGGATTTAAGACTGCATATCGCATTGTTCATAACGACAGATTCGGATATTTCGATCTTTCCATCTCGCAAACATAAATTTCCTGAAAATTCTCGTGTTTACTGTGCGTGGAGCATTATTACAAAGCATCGACAATGCTTGATATTTTCTCTGCGTCACGACGTAACAAATATACAATATACGTGCAATAATATACGTATCGAAATAAATCAATATTGGAAATAAATAAAATATATCGGAATATAACTCTAATCTCACGAGTTTCACGAGTAAATTTTTCTCCGAAATCGCTTTTAGCCAAAGAGAATTCTGTTTTATATTTATAAATGAATAAGACATAAATTAATTCTACATATACATTATACATATATATAAATAGATATATAAACAGACGAATAACTTGTACATTTACAAATAAATTTTCTTTTAGACAGTAAGCACTAGGACGAACGGTAGGATAAAGGAAAGAAGAGCATTTTGAATGTTAATATAGAATAGAGCGAAATGCATAAGAGCACACATGACCGCGTACGACGAAAAGTGAGGGAAGCCCCCGATGCAATGACCAATGCATTGCAGTTCGTAAAAGTGGCGATAAATCATTCCGGCTGTAGGTGAATCGCGGGATCTTGGAGCAAAGTGGGTCGAGTTTCGAAAGGGTGCTCTCCTCCCGATTTGACACTGCCGGAGGTAGGTACGGATATTTAGTCCCCGGCTGTGCAGTGGAAACTATTCGCGGCCCGTATTTCGAGAGGGAGAGAATAATTTGGGTCACGAGTCTAGCACAATGGCCGATAGAGTACCAAAGCGTGAAATTCAATTGAACGGGTAAATTCAGAAAAGACAACGGACCCGTCGTTGCCGATACCGATCGAGACGCCTCGCCGCGCGTTCTTCGTTCTTCGTTGCATTCGAACGTTGCGCAAATGCATTTCGTTGAATGCGATATACGCGCAGCGAACAGTACTCGCGTCCGCAAATTTGAATCAAATCGTGCAAGAAGAGATACAATCCTTATACGAAAGAAATCAAATTTTAATTCAGAGAAAGCAAAAAAAAGCCTTGATACTAATTAAAGCAATTAAAAACAATTTTAGTTTAAATTTACGATAAAAAGGCAGAAAAACTTGGAAATAACAAATTAAAAATGGAAAACATCTTAATCATAAATATATGTTAAAACTGGTGGCTTAAACTGACCTAAGTCAAATGAGCTCTGTTGCACTTACAATTGCATGAGTAAGTCCATTGCATTTCTGAAATTTTTCGTAAAATCGAGACGATTTATGGAGCGATTTATCTCTATTATCGTGGCAATCGCGAACGCTGAAATCGCAATCGAGTACTATTACATCCTCTATCCTATGTCCTTTTATGTCCGATTGAAACCGCTAATATCACGCATTTTAATAAGAATTAACGCGATAAACGCGCGTAACTAATAAACCACTCGACGATGACCCACTTGAAAATCGATATAGAGCCGAAAGCGTCCTCGTCGCCGTCTCCGACGATCGATAGAAATACGCGCGGATATATACGTGCGAGGGTTAAATCGCAGGAACAGTATAAACGGCGATAGGAACCGCGGTGAGGTATTCCCGGCTGGCTTGCGTGACTACGCATAATAATCGGGCGTAGCCACGCGTTCGTTCGTTCGTTCCTATCGACATCTCGAGAGCGTGCAATGTGTGTAATACGCGCAAGCATAATGTTCGCCAAGCTTGCTCTGCTTTATCTCTCTCTCCCTCTCCCGTACGGTCCAAGTTTCCTTCATTAAAATAGTCAGTCAATGCTCTAAGGTGCATAAAGCGTATATAAAGCGAGTAATTATTCGGTGGACCGAGTGGCATATATGCATACGCGCGTGCACGTGTATACGTAATACCTAGCCGGGCGTACTGCCGCCGCGCACGGGCATCTGTGCCCGTCTCTTCCTCATAGAATAATGCGCATATTAATGCAGTAGGGTATAAATTAGTTGAGATCTGGCTAGACGAGCCGGAGCAACACACGTACACACAGAAACGAAAAGCATCTACCTCAGCGCACATACGAGTCTCTCGCGTGCCCGCGTCTCTTCCTCACCCTCTCTCTCTCTCATTCTCGCGCGCGCAATACCGAGCATATGTGTACTTATAAACGTGACAAGTAGGACAATGAAACCTGCACGCGTTCTACGTGTTTCCTGGCAACCTCTGCTCTTGATTTATCTAACACTGTTGCGACACCCCGAAGTCGCGCCCGAAAGCATCCCCTTTTACGCTCTATAAACGAGACAGAAACGGTGGATTTAACAGGTGCAAAACGCGCGCGTCACAAAATACGCGACAAGTAAAATCGCTATTTTGTAACGCGCGTTATTCTTTAAGTCATATCACGGCGAATGGCATGAAAAGATGGACAAAAGTTTCTTCCTCGAGACAAAGGTAATTTTCACACACTTAAAAAATATTGTCGGAATTTATAACACGAAAGTTTAGTAAGTTTAGTTTATCAAAAATCGAATGCGCGTAACGCGCTTTTTTTGCATCCTGCATTTTTATGAGGAAACGGAAAACGGCAGCTGCAATTTTTGGCATTTATTGTCGAAAGAAAGGCTACTAAATTCCGATATAATCGGATGATCCGTTTTTGGGTGATCGTGTTCACGGAATTACCGACTCACCGGGACAAAACGCCTGCGCGGATATCATCCCAAAAATGGTGGAATTATGTTTGGGGATTAAAACATGTAAATCCATCAAGGTCTCAAAGTTCAATTTTCAACCGATCCCCATTCAATGTGCCGCGCTTCGTATAAACGAAAGTATAGATCAATTTTTCAATGCGCCGCACGGAACATGCTAAATCTCGAAACTGCGACGACGCGGATAGGATGCAGCTGAATGAGATAATATTGTATATCTGGTTGCGCCTATACTGACAATGAATGACGATCGCTCGCGACTATTTTATATGCGAACTGTGCCGCACAAGCATGCGAAGCCGGTCATTTTGATTGGTTACTCTACTCTACGTGCATTCTCAGTCATTTTCTCAGCAAACAAAGATATCAAGTTCCACACGCAAGTATTTCTACCGCATTTGCGTGCGATTTCAATACGCGACAAAATATACGCGACAACGATGCTCGCTATTGCATATTTACTCGACTATATCTCTTTGATGTTTTTTTAACGGTAAAGCTTATATTTTAGCCTGGGACTGCGAAGCACACAAATTGGCAAAGCTAATGCCGGGACGGAGAGATCGATCCAGTAAAAGTAATTTAGTGGCCGGTCCCACTTTAAAAGTACTATTGAACTCGAAACCGATCGACTTGGTTACTTCGAAATAGTTCGCAAATACGAATTAAATGTGCCGGAACGTAAACATGCGAATCTTCAAAACCCAAGTCGAAATCAAACATGGTAAGATAAATTAATGCAACACATATTCTCGTTATCGTTTTATATTATAATATCGTTTATAAATATTAATTTAGCACACAAACGCTATTTAAACTACAAAAACAGTAAGCGTTACTTACAATTAATGCAGTTTCATGAAAGATCAGTTTTTCGAGATTACATTATTTTTACGAAATGAGATCGCAGAATTATCGACGAGTCGCAATAATTATCACTCCAGGCAATTATACGGAGCATAGCTGTTAATTGTTTGGTTATTCTATATCGATATAATAGGCTGAGCATTAATAATTCTATTTGCTTAATCAACCATGACATCAAGAAGTATTTGTGTCGATGATTATGGATCGCGTATTGCACTAGGATTATAACAGACCACATGTCGAAGAACTAATTGATTAATTGCGCGAATAAATCATTTCGCATTGTCGCGGTAAACAGCAATCTATTAATTTTATATATGTATACACATATGTGTGTACGTGTGTATGGCCTTATTATCCAAAAATTAAGTACAAATATTAGATTTTATTATTAGAAATAATATGAAACGGAAAATATTTTTTATCGGTAATCTCTTTAGTATTCATGTTACGTTTCTCTGTAACAATACAAGTGCAATAAGCTAAAATAAATCATTTCTAATCATTAATATTTAATATTTTAATTTTTTCTGTAATAACTGTAGGTTACAGTAATTACAGAATAAATAATATATTCAATAAATATATTTTATGAGATTAAGTAATATTTTACTTTACAGAACACTTTACCGCTATATACATTCATTATCATTTTAAATAAAAATTTTAATATAATGTCTAATAATTAGAAAGACTGTTCGTGATTCTCTTATGATATCTTTTTTCTCATACATACATTTTATTTATATTTGTACCATAATTTTTACAAATCCATTGCCATTGAATTGAAATAAAAAAGAATAACTCACCGACCGATGCGCAACAGCAGAGTTGAAACTCTGCGTTCGCGTTGATCTGAAACATAAATATTTTTACATTAGAGTAGGGTTCAAGATAATCAATACTTGAAGTTAATAATTATATCGCGTCTGTCAAATGTTTAAAAAGTCATTTTAATAGATATCTTATTTTAAAATGCTTACAAAAAACAATCGCGATAATTGTGTCCATTACGTAAGAAAAATAGTCTTACAAGAAGATATGGTTTGGGAAATTCGTTCGAAGAATGAAGCGGAGACTTTCGCAATAGAGCTTCATGGTGCAGGACTAAGTCAATTTAATCAAGTAATGCACCTAGTACACGGTGCAGCTTGAATAGACCTCCAGAAAGACATTAATGGACCGCGATCTTTATAATCTTCGTTTAAGCTATCTACTTCGATAAATATATAAGATAAGTATGGATTTTCCGCCACAATGTAGGGACAGTGAACTTTTAAACTACTTTCTCGAAGAATGACAAATCGATTTATTTTGATATTAAGTGAAGCGTTACGTCGCGTGCGATATTAAAAAATTATGAGAGACATTTTATAATCAATCGTGTCATCAAAAAGATAACGTACTTTTACGCAAGAAAATATTTATATATACTTCAAATTTATCTCGAGAAATTTATATATTATATATGTATATATATAAATTGTTGAAATATCTTTCCCAAGAAACTCGGACACGTTACATAAATATGATAACGTAAATTTTCCATGATTCGTGAGCTAAATAAACATATTTGTCTGTGTAAACGATCTTCTTGGCTGCGCTAGATAATATGAAGCATTAAAACGTCCCACGACTGCACGTCACTGTGGGAATAAAAGTTTCCTTTGCGAACTTATCGTACGCGGCATTTTTCAATGTCCTATTTGCCAGCGACGAGAGGGAACGGATAAAAAACCGCTGCACGTAGTGAATTTGATATAATACCCCGCGCAAATGAACTTTTCTATCGACTAATTACAAGCGCAGGAAATTCGCGTAAACGGCCCAACCCAGAACGAAATAATTAAAATTAACGAGCCAATTTTTGCGCCCGTTATATACCAGGGCACGCCGAGCTGAGCGCGGCGCGTTTGATTAAAACCGAACGATTAGATGAACGGGGTCACATTTCCGTGACCTTATCAGTTACCTTAAATTGGCCCATTCGCGTCTAATTAAGCTGTTGGTAAGTTTCATGATGAAAGTGCCGTAATCGCAGCAAAATTATTGCCGTACATTCAACGTGATCTTCGCTAAAATCGTTTGTTTCAAATACGAAGACGTTCAAACTTCTCTCGGGAGAGCATATCCGCTTCCTATGTACGAGTGTATTTATATATATACAATGAGCCATTATACGCGCGATACATAGGCTAAATCATATTTGATAAAAAAATTGGAGGGTATCATATATATAATAAACGTCTCACTAACAGTCGCGTAATAATTTGATATCATGAATAACGCTGTATGTATGACCACAAAACTGATTACACTCCTATTAACTGCCGATATCGATTCCACATATACTATTGTATCTATACATACGCGTATACAGCTAATACCGCCTCATGGCTGCGTCGCAAATATGCTTTTAATATTTGCGATACATACGAGAAAATAAATTGATTTAAAAGCTTTCGAAGATAATTCCTTTATCGATTTCAACATATTGCGATATCATTCTACAGCTGTGTCTCTATACCAAGCAAAACCGAGCAAATGTTTGGTTTCCAAATTGCATTTTATTGTCTTATCATGCAACATATGATTATGTTTGTTGATATTTCTATTTAAAAAAAATTGCAATAACTATAAATGGGAAACAGAAACGAGTAAATTCAAGATGATCAAACGATAATCGATAAGCAAAATGAGTTTTATAATTCAATATAAAATAAGACCACACACAACCAATGCTTCCAAATTATTTAAAGTCGATTAACCTAACGCGACAAATCCATGTTGTCATAAAATGTTATAATTTTATACGAATAGTTTGTATTTCTTAAAAAACCAAAATATAACTAATTAGCCACTTTATCTTGATAGTGCGCAGATCATTAAAAATCTTGCACTTTTACTAAAAAATAGAAATTTTTTCTTCGTTTCAAATACAAATAAAATAAACATTACGTAGGAAAAGAGTTCGTTTAAGTTCGAAAATGAGCGCGCTATTTAATACAGCGTGCGTAAGAAAAACTAATTATCCGGCTCGCTCGGCACAGCTTCTGTTTAATTACACGCCCGATAAAAAAAACCTTCAAGACGGTGCCTTCGAATTGTCCCACAAGTATCGTTAATGCCTCGTTCTACTCGGGAATGCCGCTCAAATTCTTCGGATCATCTAAGTGTCGTTAATGCTCGCCGTATTCGCGAATGACATTACGCTAGAGTAAGTACCATCCGTCGCGAGAGACACGCTGCATTGTTACACCGAAAGATAAACACCATGGGTTGAATTCCATTTCACTCGGTAATTACTATTCTGTTTATTCTACTGCGAAGTTATGCGAACGATTCTCGAACACGCATACGGTCGATTGATGAGGTATCGGTAAGTGTTTAACAACGAATAGACCCTGGTTGTCATTTGCCCAAATTATCGCAAAAGCTAGAAATATTCGAGAGATTTAGCCAAGCTATTGTCCGCTAATGTATAATCAATTTTTCCCTAATTCAAGCTAGCACGTAAGATATCTTTTTCTCGAAGAATGGAAAATTATGCTATATTATTGCTGATATCAATGAATATCAGCAATTATTTTAGATAAAAGTGCACTTAACATTTCTTATTCATTTTATAAGAAAGAATTTCTCTTAAAATTATGTTTTTTACTAACAATTTCTCAATTGTATGTATCTATTCAATCCTCGCTTTTCACAAGGCCCAGCGTAAGTCTTTGACGTAAAATGTAAAACGATTTCATAGCAATGAGCAACTCGAAAGAGCGATGTTTTTCGTATCACCCCAAAGTTGCTCTGCCGGGGCCCGATGTCTCTCCCAGACCTCCTCCTTCTCTCAGGACGTCAGACCTCCTCCTCCCGCCGCACAGGACACTCGCGAGAAACACTCGCGGATAATAAACTACAATCGCGCGCGGACTAATTTCAGTAAAAGTCTTTCTCGCGCGATACTGTACGGCACTCCCGTTTAAAAAAATCTTTTTTAGTCCGATTATTTGATTACGGCACTCCCGAAGCAAACGCGACGAACCGGCTGCCGTTCATTCAATTAAATCGGCGGACGAGGGGTACGTTAGCTTCCCCGTCTTTGGATTTTTATCCAAGCAGAACAAGAGTTTTGCTTGGGTAAAATCCTCGTACTGGGTACTGGGCCTTCCCACCTCGCTAAGGTCGTACCCCAGGGGAAGGTAGTACTTAAGGAAATACCGTGAAATATAAAAGCTGGTAATATATATATATAAAATCAAGTTATCGATTTTCTACCACAGATTTTTCGTACAAATTTGAAAGAGTCGCGACGCCGATTGCCCCGATTCGTTCCGCGTTCATCACTCTGCGTTGCGTTAATGACGACGAAATGTTGGAAGATCTTGACGCGAGATACTACGCGAATCAAGTGGACGGTTAGTAAAAACTAAAGACACGCAGTTGATTAATCAAAAACACAATCAAAATTAAATATCGCACGCACAGTACGGTATCGAGCACGTAAATCTCGCGAATGTAAAACTGTACTATTAATACTTTGCACAACTTTGATGCCTCTCCCAGGCCTCCACTTTCTCTCACGCTGCTCGGGGTGTCCCTCGTGTTCCCTCGATGCGAAGCTGATGCTCCTTCCTGCGTGGATATTTTCTGTAACATAAAAATAAACAAATCGATTAAATAATTGTCACGCGCATCGAACATCTTATTCGTTATTCCGATTAATGTTTTCCTAAATTACTTCTTCGAAAAAAGTCTCTACGTTAGAATCAACTTGAATCAAATTTTTTGATTTATTTCTTTTAACTAATTTATATTCCGAAACACGGTTTAATGTAGCAACTAAATAAGGATAAACGAAAAGAGGGATTCTATAATATCTTTAGAAAAAATAAAAAGTAACACTTACCAGAAGTGTTGGTACGCCGATGCCCGATGCCTATCCTAGGCCTCCTCCTCCTCTCAGGCTGCTCGAGATGTCCGTCGTGTTCCCTCGATGCGAAGCTGATGGTCCTTCCAGCGTGGATATTTTCTGTAACATATAAATAATCGAATCGATTAAATAATTGTCACGCGCATCGAACATCTTATTCGTTATTCAGATTAATGTTTTCCTAAATTACTTCTTCGAAAAAAGTCTCTATGGTAGAATCAACTTGAATCAAATTTTTCAAATTATTTCTTTTTACTAATTTATATTTCGAAACACTGTTTAATGTAGCAACTAAATAAGAATAAACGAAAAGAGAAATTCTATAATATCATTAGAAAAAATAAAAAGTAACACTTACCAGAAGTGTAGGTACGCCGATGCCCGATGCCTATCCTAGGCCTCCTCCTCCTCTCAGGCTGCTCGGGATGTCAGCTTCGCAGGATTCCCTCGCTGCTCCGATGTCATCTTCTGCGTCGTTATTTTCTGAAACATTCAAATGAACGATTCGATTAAGCGTAATGAATGTCTCGCGGCGCGGAGAGACCCGCGACGACGCGTATAAGGGAGCGAAGCCGACGACATAGTCTCGCGGCGCGGTGAGACCCGCGACGACGCGTATAAGGGAGCGAAGCCGACGACATAGTCTCGCGGCGCGGTGAGACCCGCGACGACGCGTATAAGGGAGCGAAGCCGACGACATAGTCTCGCGGCGCGGTGAGACCCGCGACGACGCGTATAAGGGAGCGAAGCCGACGACATAGTCTCGCGGCGCGGTGAGACCCGCGACGACGCGTATAAGGGAGCGAAGCCGACGACATAGTCTCGCGGCGCGGTGAGACCCGCGACGACGCGTATAAGGGAGCGAAGCCGACGACATAGTCTCGCGGCGCGGTGAGACCCGCGACGACGCGTATAAGGGAGCGAAGCCGACGACATAGTCTCGCGGCGCGGTGAGACCCGCGACGACGCGTATAAGGGAGCGAAGCCGACGACATAGTCTCGCGGCGCGGTGAGACCCGCGACGACGCGTATAAGGGAGCGAAGCCGACGACATAGTCTCGCGGCGCGGTGAGACCCGCGACGACGCGTATAAGGGAGCGAAGCCGACGACATAGTCTCGCGGCGCGGTGAGACCCGCGACGACGCGTATAAGGGAGCGAAGCCGACGACATAGTCTCGCGGCGCGGTGAGACCCGCGACGACGCGTATAAGGGAGGGAAGCCGACGACATAGTCTCGCGGCGCGGTGAGACCCGCGACGACGCGTATAAGGGAGCGAAGCCGACGACATAGTCTCGCGGCGCGGTGAGACCCGCGACGACGCGTATAAGGGAGGGAAGCCGACGACATAGTCTCGCGGCGCGGTGAGACCCGCGACGACGCGTATAAGGGAGGGAAGCCGACGACATAGTCTCGCGGCGCGGTGAGACCCGCGACGACGCGTATAAGGGAGGGAAGCCGACGACATAGTCTCGCGGCGCGGTGAGACCCGCGACGACGCGTATAAGGGAGGGAAGCCGACGACATAGTCTCGCGGCGCGGTGAGACCCGCGACGACGCGTATAAGGGAGGGAAGCCGACGACATAGTCTCGCGGCGCGGTGAGACCCGCGACGACGCGTATAAGGGAGGGAAGCCGACGACATAGTCTCGCGGCGCGGTGAGACCCGCGACGACGCGTATAAGGGAGGGAAGCCGACGACATAGTCTCGCGGCGCGGTGAGACCCGCGACGACGCGTATAAGGGAGGGAAGCCGACGACATAGTCTCGCGGCGCGGTGAGACCCGCGACGACGCGTATAAGGGAGGGAAGCCGACGACATAGTCTCGCGGCGCGGTGAGACCCGCGACGACGCGTATAAGGGAGGGAAGCCGACGACATAGTCTCGCGGCGCGGTGAGACCCGCGACGACGCGTATAAGGGAGGGAAGCCGACGACATAGTCTCGCGGCGCGGTGAGACCCGCGACGACGCGTATAAGGGAGGGAAGCCGACGACATAGTCTCGCGGCGCGGTGAGACCCGCGACGACGCGTATAAGGGAGGGAAGCCGACGACATAGTCTCGCGGCGCGGTGAGACCCGCGACGACGCGTATAAGGGAGGGAAGCCGACGACATAGTCTCGCGGCGCGGTGAGACCCGCGACGACGCGTATAAGGGAGGGAAGCCGACGACATAGTCTCGCGGCGCGGTGAGACCCGCGACGACGCGTATAAGGGAGGGAAGCCGACGACATAGTCTCGCGGCGCGGTGAGACCCGCGACGACGCGTATAAGGGAGGGAAGCCGACGACATAGTCTCGCGGCGCGGTGAGACCCGCGACGACGCGTATAAGGGAGGGAAGCCGACGACATAGTCTCGCGGCGCGGTGAGACCCGCGACGACGCGTATAAGGGAGGGAAGCCGACGACATAGTCTCGCGGCGCGGTGAGACCCGCGACGACGCGTATAAGGGAGGGAAGCCGACGACATAGTCTCGCGGCGCGGTGAGACCCGCGACGACGCGTATAAGGGAGGGAAGCCGACGACATAGTCTCGCGGCGCGGTGAGACCCGCGACGACGCGTATAAGGGAGGGAAGCCGACGACATAGTCTCGCGGCGCGGTGAGACCCGCGACGACGCGTATAAGGGAGGGAAGCCGACGACATAGTCTCGCGGCGCGGTGAGACCCGCGACGACGCGTATAAGGGAGGGAAGCCGACGACATAGTCTCGCGGCGCGGTGAGACCCGCGACGACGCGTATAAGGGAGGGAAGCCGACGACATAGTCTCGCGGCGCGGTGAGACCCGCGACGACGCGTATAAGGGAGGGAAGCCGACGACATAGTCTCGCGGCGCGGTGAGACCCGCGACGACGCGTATAAGGGAGGGAAGCCGACGACATAGTCTCGCGGCGCGGTGAGACCCGCGACGACGCGTATAAGGGAGGGAAGCCGACGACATAGTCTCGCGGCGCGGTGAGACCCGCGACGACGCGTATAAGGGAGGGAAGCCGACGACATAGTCTCGCGGCGCGGTGAGACCCGCGACGACGCGTATAAGGGAGGGAAGCCGACGACATAGTCTCGCGGCGCGGTGAGACCCGCGACGACGCGTATAAGGGAGGGAAGCCGACGACATAGTCTCGCGGCGCGGTGAGACCCGCGACGACGCGTATAAGGGAGGGAAGCCGACGACATAGTCTCGCGGCGCGGTGAGACCCGCGACGACGCGTATAAGGGAGGGAAGCCGACGACATAGTCTCGCGGCGCGGTGAGACCCGCGACGACGCGTATAAGGGAGGGAAGCCGACGACATAGTCTCGCGGCGCGGTGAGACCCGCGACGACGCGTATAAGGGAGGGAAGCCGACGACATAGTCTCGCGGCGCGGTGAGACCCGCGACGACGCGTATAAGGGAGGGAAGCCGACGACATAGTCTCGCGGCGCGGTGAGACCCGCGACGACGCGTATAAGGGAGGGAAGCCGACGACATAGTCTCGCGGCGCGGTGAGACCCGCGACGACGCGTATAAGGGAGGGAAGCCGACGACATAGTCTCGCGGCGCGGTGAGACCCGCGACGACGCGTATAAGGGAGGGAAGCCGACGACATAGTCTCGCGGCGCGGTGAGACCCGCGACGACGCGTATAAGGGAGGGAAGCCGACGACATAGTCTCGCGGCGCGGTGAGACCCGCGACGACGCGTATAAGGGAGGGAAGCCGACGACATAGTCTCGCGGCGCGGTGAGACCCGCGACGACGCGTATAAGGGAGGGAAGCCGACGACATAGTCTCGCGGCGCGGTGAGACCCGCGACGACGCGTATAAGGGAGGGAAGCCGACGACATAGTCTCGCGGCGCGGTGAGACCCGCGACGACGCGTATAAGGGAGGGAAGCCGACGACATAGTCTCGCGGCGCGGTGAGACCCGCGACGACGCGTATAAGGGAGGGAAGCCGACGACATAGTCTCGCGGCGCGGTGAGACCCGCGACGACGCGTATAAGGGAGGGAAGCCGACGACATAGTCTCGCGGCGCGGTGAGACCCGCGACGACGCGTATAAGGGAGGGAAGCCGACGACATAGTCTCGCGGCGCGGTGAGACCCGCGACGACGCGTATAAGGGAGGGAAGCCGACGACATAGTCTCGCGGCGCGGTGAGACCCGCGACGACGCGTATAAGGGAGGGAAGCCGACGACATAGTCTCGCGGCGCGGTGAGACCCGCGACGACGCGTATAAGGGAGGGAAGCCGACGACATAGTCTCGCGGCGCGGTGAGACCCGCGACGACGCGTATAAGGGAGGGAAGCCGACGACATAGTCTCGCGGCGCGGTGAGACCCGCGACGACGCGTATAAGGGAGGGAAGCCGACGACATAGTCTCGCGGCGCGGTGAGACCCGCGACGACGCGTATAAGGGAGGGAAGCCGACGACATAGTCTCGCGGCGCGGTGAGACCCGCGACGACGCGTATAAGGGAGGGAAGCCGACGACATAGTCTCGCGGCGCGGTGAGACCCGCGACGACGCGTATAAGGGAGGGAAGCCGACGACATAGTCTCGCGGCGCGGTGAGACCCGCGACGACGCGTATAAGGGAGGGAAGCCGACGACATAGTCTCGCGGCGCGGTGAGACCCGCGACGACGCGTATAAGGGAGGGAAGCCGACGACATAGTCTCGCGGCGCGGTGAGACCCGCGACGACGCGTATAAGGGAGGGAAGCCGACGACATAGTCTCGCGGCGCGGTGAGACCCGCGACGACGCGTATAAGGGAGGGAAGCCGACGACATAGTCTCGCGGCGCGGTGAGACCCGCGACGACGCGTATAAGGGAGGGAAGCCGACGACATAGTCTCGCGGCGCGGTGAGACCCGCGACGACGCGTATAAGGGAGGGAAGCCGACGACATAGTCTCGCGGCGCGGTGAGACCCGCGACGACGCGTATAAGGGAGGGAAGCCGACGACATAGTCTCGCGGCGCGGTGAGACCCGCGACGACGCGTATAAGGGAGGGAAGCCGACGACATAGTCTCGCGGCGCGGTGAGACCCGCGACGACGCGTATAAGGGAGGGAAGCCGACGACATAGTCTCGCGGCGCGGTGAGACCCGCGACGACGCGTATAAGGGAGGGAAGCCGACGACATAGTCTCGCGGCGCGGTGAGACCCGCGACGACGCGTATAAGGGAGGGAAGCCGACGACATAGTCTCGCGGCGCGGTGAGACCCGCGACGACGCGTATAAGGGAGGGAAGCCGACGACATAGTCTCGCGGCGCGGTGAGACCCGCGACGACGCGTATAAGGGAGGGAAGCCGACGACATAGTCTCGCGGCGCGGTGAGACCCGCGACGACGCGTATAAGGGAGGGAAGCCGACGACATAGTCTCGCGGCGCGGTGAGACCCGCGACGACGCGTATAAGGGAGGGAAGCCGACGACATAGTCTCGCGGCGCGGTGAGACCCGCGACGACGCGTATAAGGGAGGGAAGCCGACGACATAGTCTCGCGGCGCGGTGAGACCCGCGACGACGCGTATAAGGGAGGGAAGCCGACGACATAGTCTCGCGGCGCGGTGAGACCCGCGACGACGCGTATAAGGGAGGGAAGCCGACGACATAGTCTCGCGGCGCGGTGAGACCCGCGACGACGCGTATAAGGGAGGGAAGCCGACGACATAGTCTCGCGGCGCGGTGAGACCCGCGACGGACCGTATAAGCGAAGCGTAATGTCTCGCGGCGGCAGACAACGCGACGGGAGCGCCGGACCCCATTGTACCCTTCACTCCCAGCGAACTGGGAGGAGGGTACGGTGTGCTCGTAGACCCTGTACCTCCCCACCGGGCCCTCCCTTCGGTAAAGCCGAAGGTACTGCCCCAGTGGATCGTTGATACAGGGAGCCCTCTCACCACGGCAAGGTGGCACACCACGAGAGGGACATTTTTTACACGCTTAACTTTATCCGTTGTCCTACCTACCCGTATTACAATTTAGTATTTGTTAATCCATACCTCAAAGTGATCACTTGAGATATGGGAAACGTAGAATTGAGAGTTTTAACGTGCGCGATTGGAATTTAATTGGGGATGGGGATTTTCCAATCTCGCACATATGCGAGAAAATATAAAGAAAATAGTCCTACTTTGGGCAAATAAACCGGATCAAATTATTTTGTATGTTAACTACTTTACAAACCTTCAATTCTGGTCATTAATATAGACCTTACCTTATGAGATGTTTCCGTCGTTTCTTCTGACCAAGATTGAACTCACCTATTGAGTTGTTACTGGCCAAATCCATTTTGGTTGTATGTCAGCCAGAAAATGAGAAGGAGATAAATTCCTTCAATGCCGGCTGATTAACAGCGCCGGTAGACGATTATAATGGTGCGGTCGATTACGAATCGTTGCGATCGTTAATAAGCGCGCGTTAATCATATCAGTACAAAATTACCTTTTTCAAAAAAGGTAAAAAAAAGTGCCAAGTACACGCAATGTATTTTGTAAATTCAAAATTTAACCTAAGTGGTAGCTTTATATCTTTTTCACAAAATTATATTATCTAACTTAACTCAAGTGACATGTATTTCAAAAAAAAAGATGTAAAATCTTTAATTTCTTCTTCACAAAATTATATTACCTAACTTAACTCAAGTGACATGTATCTAACCTAAGTGGTAGCTTTATATCTTTTTTACAAAATTATATTACCTAACTTAACTCAAGTGACATGTATTAAAAAAAAAGATGTAAAATCTTTATTTTCTTCTTCACAAAATTATATTACCTAACTTAACTCAAGTGACATGTATTTCAAAAAAAGATGTGAAATCTTTAAATTAAATTGCGCCAATTGTAAAGAGAATATGTATATTGCTTTGAAAGATAATTGTTATGCAACTACTTTAAAGAAATAAAACCCAAATGGTATCTTCGTATTCCTATTCAAGGGTCTTCCTATTCTAAACCCAAGTGATAATAGCTTCTTAATTCTCTTTAACAAATTTTTAATATTACAAAGAATCATTTTAATTACAAAGAATTAAAGAAGTAACAGTACAAAATAAAAATATTTAATTAAAACAAAATAAATAAATTTTTCTTGTAAAAAAACTTGGCGCTGTTAGACTTTGAAATTTAAACATTAAAATTTAAACATTAGTACTAATTTTTGATTGAATAAAAAACAATAAACATACTTTAGGGAAGAATGCGACAGGAGTAAAAAAGCAGCGCCAAGTTTTTTTACAAGAAAAATTTATTTATTTTGTTTTAATTAAATATTTTTATTTTGTACTGTTACTTCTTTAATTCTTTGTAATTAAAATGATTCTTTGTAATATTAAAAATTTGTTAAAGAGAATTAAGAAGCTATTATCACTTGGGTTTAGAATAGGAAGACCCTTGAATAGGAATACGAAGATACCATTTGGGTTTTATTTCTTTAAAGTAGTTGCATAACAATTATCTTTCAAAGCAATATACATATTCTCTTTACAATTGGCGCAATTTAATTTAAAGATTTCACATCTTTTTTTGAAATACATGTCACTTGAGTTAAGTTAGGTAATATAATTTTGTGAAGAAGAAAATAAAGATTTTACATCTTTTTTTTTAATACATGTCACTTGAGTTAAGTTAGGTAATATAATTTTGTAAAAAAGATATAAAGCTACCACTTAGGTTAGATACATGTCACTTGAGTTAAGTTAGGTAATATAATTTTGTGAAGAAGAAATTAAAGATTTTACATCTTTTTTTTTGAAATACATGTCACTTGAGTTAAGTTAGATAATATAATTTTGTGAAAAAGATATAAAGCTACCACTTAGGTTAAATTTTGAATTTACAAAATACATTGCGTGTACTTGGCACTTTTTTTTACCTTTTTTGAAAAAGGTAATTTTGTACTGATATCACCTATTTTGTAGTGTTAAGCAAGGATCTGCAAAACATTTTTATTTTTTATTTTTTAATTATTCACAAAATTAGCAATACCAACAAATACATAAAAATTAATAATATTTAAGTAAAAGTAAATTATACATTTCTCACAAAAATTGAAGGAACACTAAATTTATCTTTAAAAATGAATAAAATTTAAATTTCAAGCTTAAAACCTCTACTTCCGAAAGGTTACTATTATTCGTCCAATTTTTATTATGTCTAGACATAATTTTAATTCAGCGAATTTTTATTATGTCATGACATAATTTTAATTCTGCCGCTAGGGAATTTTTAAGTCGATTCTTATAAATCAAGCTTGAATTTGATGTCTAAGTGTCCCATGTTGCCGATAACGAGGTCCACATAGTGCGCTCCATAGTTTTCGGTGTCCAGGTGTATTAATACCTTGAATTCGATGTCCACGTGTTCCAGGTTGCCGATGACGGGTTCCAGATAGTGCGCTCCATAGTTTTCGGTGTCCAGGTGTAATAATACGTTGAATTCGATGTCTAGGTGTCTCACGTTGCCGATGACGAGGTCCACATAGTGCGCTCCGTAGTTTTCGGTGTCTACGTGTATTAATACCTCGAATTCGATATCTACGTGTCCTACATTCAGATTTAAAGTTATTAATACACCTAGACACCAAAAACTACAAAGCACACTATGTAAACCTCGTCATCGGCAACCTGGGACACGTAGACATCGAATTCGAGGTATTATTACACCTAGACACCGAAAACTACGGAGCGCGCTATCTGGACCTCGTCATCAGCAACCTGGGACACCTAGACATCAATTTCAAGGTATTAATACACGTAGACACCGAAAACTACGGAGCGCACTATGTGGACCTCGTCATCGGCAACCTGGGACACCTAGACATCGAATTCAACGTATTAATACACGTAGACACCGAAAACTACGGAGCTCACTATCTAGACATCGTCATCGGCAACCTGGGACACCTAGACATCGCATTCAACGTATTATTACACCTGGACACCGAAAACTACGAAGCGCACTATGTGGACCTCGTCAGCGGCAACCTGGGACACCTAGACATCGAATTCAACGTACGATTACACCTGGACACCGAAAACTATGAAGCGCACTATCTGGATCCCGTCATCGGCAACCTGGGACACGTGGATATCGAATTCAAGGTATTAATACACGTAGACACCGAAAACTACGGAGCGCACTATGTGGACCTCGTCATCGGCAACCTGGGACACCTAGACATCGAATTCAACGTACGATTACACCTGGACACCGAAAACAATGAAGCGCACTATCTGGATCCTGTCATCGGCAACCTGGGACACGTGGACATCAAATTCAAAGTATTAATACACGTAGACACCGAAAACTACGGAGCGCACTATGTGGACCTCGTCATCGGCAACCTGGGACACGTAGACATCAAATTCAACGTATTATTACACCTGGACACCGAAAACTATGAAGCGCACTATCTGGACCTCGTCATCGGCAACCTGGGATACCTAGACGTCGAATTCAAGCTTGATTCATAAGAATCGACTTAAAAATTCCCTAGCGGCACTTTCTGCCAAGCGTAGAGAACCTTCTTTTCCGGCAGCGGTGGTAATACGATGTAAGGATACGAAATCTCTCCAGATAAACATGAAGCAATTGACTCAATATGTATTATATACCTAATACCTAATTTACCTAAATAGAAATCTTCCTCCTGACCGATAAGTCTATCGACCTTATTTAATTTGCCTACTAGATCGATCGAAATACGCGCGCGATATCGAAACTGGCGATACCTGCGCCGCCAGCGTCGAAAAAGTGAAAGTGACATTTTCTGATATATATATGTTATATTGATTGAGAGACGACGACGTATCTCCGTATCTTAAAAATAAATTTTCACATTTGGACTTTGCGTCGCAATATCTCCGCTCGTAGGGCACGTAGCGGAAAATATTATAGGAGATACCCCCCCAAAGTCGACCCCAAGCTATCGATCAAGCCTACTTAGAACTTGATCCGTTCACTCGTTATCGAGATCTCAACATCTTGGGTACTCGCAACCCGTCGCGTCGCGTAAAAGAGTCACGGTCGGTCTCGCTCCGCGTGTACTTGGCACGAGACACTACCGTGTCTCTTGATACTTAGTCATTTCTATAAAATCGCCGAGTTAAAAGGAATCTTTATAGATATGTGATGTACCGAAAGGACACATCGCTTTAAGGATTGAACATGCTTGTTAATACTGCAGAACTACTCACAGTAACGAGGATAAGAAACGAAGAACTTTTATTAACCTGCGACGTTTAACATTACGTTTCCATTTCATGCATCGGTATAATGAAGAGGAAATTCAGAATTCTTTCATACTACTGTGCTGAAATTGCGCGAAGAAGTAAGAGACTTGCGGTCGTTTGCGAAAGAACCGACGGCCGTTTCGTTACGATAATAAAAATTGGATTACAAGTTTCTCAATCTTCTCCGTACTACTTTTTTCATATGCAAGTGAATTTTCGTGAATATTCCGACGATGATGTACCTAAAAGCGACACCATAAAACTCGTCGGCTTAAATTCTGAATATAATTTCAGGAAAAATATGTTCCGCAGTACGGTAAGATCTGTACGAAAGTGATAAAAAAATTTTAGCTCAAAAGCGACGATTTTACGAGGTTGTAATCGTTAAATATAATTACACAGTTTTATTTAAATTCTTTAAATAATAGTAATTATTGTGTTTTTTTTTCGTTTTCTTAATTTTAAGAAATACTTTAATTAAATAATATAAATATAAATTATAATGGTCTGACTTTATATATGTTATGGTCAAAGCCCGTAACGCAGGCAATCCTAGGATTGACTAATCAATTCTGGCGAACGGCCAAGCGTCTTGGTCAAAGTTTTGTATATGATATGTGTGTATAGACAATACACAAATAGGCGGAGTCCCTCCCCCGCATAAAAAAACTAATCTAACTCTCTCCCAGTCTATTCCTAGAAACTGCTTTAATCAAGACGCTTGGACATTCCGCAGGATATATCATTCAAACTTGACTTAAAAGAAAATAATAAATCTAATATGTGGACGTGCTTGATCTATTTTTTTATAAAGATTTCTGAATACAAACATATTCTTATCTTAAGTCTACGGAATATCTTAAATCTTCCACTTTCTCTACAATGATAAAGTAAGCGAGTGTGATACATTACGCCTGAGAGAGACGCGCGGTAACCACGTAAACTCATCTGTAAGCCGTTCGCGATCTTATCCGTACGGCCAGGCTCGGATGAAAATTCCGTGATAACATTTTGTACAGCTGCATTGTTAATCAAAGGAAACATCGATTAATTAACGTTTCTCGCGGCGGTTTGGCAAGAAAAAGAGGAACGACCGCGCTAACGTCAACTTGCGCGATAAACGAGACGAGCAAAGGGGCTGACAAAAATAAGACAAACTCCTCACTTAGAGGGAAAGGCACGAGGGAAAGTGCCGTCGAATTACAGTCAATTCATCTTCGGGCGCAAACGTAATAAAATGTGATTGTCCTGTGGGAAAAAAAACGTGCACTATTACGATTCGGTGTTCAACGTTCCTTTTTATATATACGTATATATACTGTCGAAACATCTCGATACTCTATATAAATGTTCACGCTATTCACAGATGGTGTAAGGTACAAAAACAGACGATAAATGGCTGCGTCCAGCAGAGAAAGTTGCTTTGCAAATATTGCGTGAATTTGAGTGGGATATACTCTTAGCTTCGGTCAAAAATACAAGCCAATAATCGAAAAATGATAGTAATAATACAATTCACGAAAAATCTCAAAATTATATGTAAGAAAAATAAGAAATAATGCCTTTGCATCAAATAACTTGTAATTTTTTATTCTATGTATTTTTATTCTATGTCTTATCGATTTGACAAACTTGTTTATAAATACAGTTCCTTTAGCCTCTTATAAAATCGTTATCGCTGAAGGCAAATTTAGTTGGTTCGAGTTAGCCCATATAGGAATCTACGTATTGGAATTTACGCGAATTCCGAACGATAATTTCGACGGAACGATAATGCATAGCAGATAGATTACAGCCGATTACGATCACTTGAAAATTAGCGCAAACGCGAAGCGATAAATCGGCTCTTCCGAGCGCATCATTTCTTCATTAAACGTGCGCGTTAGGAACTTGTCGATAGTCCTCCATGAACTACATCGACCAAGCGCGATTGTCTTGGTGAACGGCTTGCCTTCACCATTGACATCTGGTATCCAGAGCATCGTCGTTATCGCTAAAAAGACGAACATTCCTCGCCACGCAATACTCTACCTACCGGCGTGCTATGTAATAAAGGGATTCCTTCGGCTGACTGGAACGCAGTTGTGGGTGTCATTTCTATTTTCAAATTAGTCCTGTTCGTCTCTACGCGATAGGCGATATAGCGGAAGAATGTCCGACCCGTTCTAAGTCACGGATGAGGAGGACGATCACAAGACGGACTTGAATTTATTATAGACCTTTATGCAGCAGACACTGCCGCGCCATTGAACAAAAAGAAAACGAGCTTCTCGCGTAGAATCTATATTTCATGTAGAATTAATCGTCGCTTATCCTACGTGCAATAATTAATTATACAGGATATATCGAGTAAAAAATATGTATTCCCTAAACTATTTTTTGGTAAATTTAGAACGCTTCGTGTAATTAATTTTTACACATGTGACAAACATCGATCACCTGTGTATAAAATATAGATGCCACGTGAAAAATAGTAAAGCTATTAATTATTTGCATTTTTTTGCCGGAATATTAATCATTAAATTTTTTAGTAGTAAAAGAAATTTTGTACTGCATGCGTTCATATAATAAATATACTATTCTATCTTCAAACATTACGCGACGGCGACGTAATGGTATAGCAATATTTTATTGCAGATATCGATAATCGGCGATAAAACATCGGTTATTATATCAAACATCCTTACAATCTGATTAATTTTGAATTGTGTTTATATACTATTCACGGACTGTCGCATTGTAATTTCATTCCTGAGCAATTAATACACCGATCGTAACCGATGCACGTAATGGGTCCATCGTTCGTGCAGATTGACAAACGGAGAGCAAATAGGAATAGCGATGCCGATATTTGCGTATAGCCACGGTGTAAATAACGCGTATCAAAGGACATGCATATGAGCATATAACGCTGTCGAAGGCCTGTTTGCCGTGCCAAATTTAACAAGACTTATGATAAATAGACTTGATCTAGACAACTTAGCTTAGTTCGTCTAGATACATATGTATATAACCTTATTTATCAATATGATTTCTCGAGTAAATAGTTAAATCGCGTTCCATAATTAATCAATTCAAATTTATCATATTAACTTAATTTATATTATTGCAAGATAACGTGACATGAAAAAGATAAAAGTGATGGATACCGTGTATGTATATCGACGTTAAATCATGACTATCATCAGGTACTTAGCATCAATTCCTACGAATTGCCGTGATCGAGCTGTCGATCGGGCCGATCCGATCGTAGGATGAAATTCTCGCTGTTATGGCGCGGTAACGCGCGCGTTTTATTAACCAGGAAACAAGTCATAGATGCACCATAGAATCCGAGTGCCAATGTGCCATAGAAGCGCGTCGAGCCGTACAGTTTTTTATGCATTCTAACGACGGCACAGGCATAGCAATCGGTGAATTACGCGAGCTGCAAAATCGCCCTCCCGCTCTCGGGGATGTTCCACGAATCCCTCGATAATTTATCGATTAAGTCGTGCGTGGAATACGAATCCCCGGTGCCTCCGGGCCCGTCGCGGATTAAAGCGCGCGCGGTGCATTTGTCAAATTGTCATTAGTCATTGTCAAAAAATATCGCGAACAACCCCCTCCCAGATAGCAGGCTTTTTTTTCGGCGAGTGTTGTAGAAAATCGACTCGTTCCTAAAAAGATTCAACTTCCCGATTTCCGACATGCCACCGAAAAATGTGTCATCCGTAACAATTCCTCCTGCCAAAAAGATTTATACGTATAGCTTAATACATTTGTCTTTTACTAATTATATATATTCATTCGAGCCGCGATATTTTTTCATTAAAGCACGAGATCGTTTAAGTTCTTCAGAAAAGTGTATTAAATGCAAAAGAAAAAGCAAAAATGTCGCGAGTCTCAAAAGGATAGCACACCATTATGCACGCGTGAGATCCTGAATAATGACTTGTCGCGCGTCGAAAGTCGGCACGCTCGTCGTCGCCCATATACGAAAGGTTAACGGCGTGTAAATTTCACTTGACGTTCTACAGTCGTTAGATTTCGTTAAGCGCAAAAGGGTCAACGAATGACTGCTGTTAAGTTTAGTGGCACGTTAGACACTGAAATCGCAGTCATACATACAGAACGTACCTACTCGTAGATTTCTCGTTACTGCCTTTCGGATTTTTCAACGATTTAGAAATTGTTTCGGGAAAACCTATATGCTTCGAATAAAACAAGCGGCATTCTTCTTGGTTTAGCCTCTAATCTTTGTGACGATATAGCTACGATACAAGTATAGGTACATCCCCGTAACTGAGCACGTTCAATGTATACATAAAATCCGACTTAATACTATGACATACTCGCCATAGAGCGCACAAAAGAGCCTACTAAGATTGTGTTAGCTTACCTTAACGAACGAATATCTAATATGAATATAATGAACGTCATTTCGCATATGCTCGCGAGCCACAGTAATTTATATTAAAGAAACGGCAAAGCTGCATACATCGAATAAGTGTATAAAAAAAGTAAGAAATAAAAATGTAATAATAAATACATAAAGCGTTGTGAGAAATTTAGATGATTAGATTTTTTAATAAAACATAAAATATATCGCGCGCGCGCGCGCGAAGGACGAATTAAAGTTCATCAACCAAATTGTGTCAACGCGTTTATCAATAACAGATGGGATCGAACATGAAAGCATTAATAATTCGAACTTTAATTGCTAATTATCTGCTATGTAATAGTACGTTCATTAATATTTTAATACGTTAATCGTTAATTATATAGCGTGTTTCCAAAAACCTCTGCTAAAGACGAGCGTGACTGTCGTCGCACGGCAGCTAGGAATTCGCCGTAAATTACCGGCGCCGGATAACCGTCGGATTAAGATCGTAGGCACGGAACTTACCCCGACGTACATATTTTGACAAGGGCAGCAAGGGTTAAGACCCAGATTTAGCTCGTCTATGTAGACATAGTCCCATGGTCGTCAACATAGTCGATATCAGACTGGGGAGCTTTCTCGGGGGAGACTTTCCTGCTCTTTATTTCAAGTCAAACACGAAGAAAAACGGACGTTCCGGAGAGATGGTATCGTAATACTAATTTATTCAATACCTACGTTAGGTTTAACGAGAGATTACAAAACGTAGCGTGGAAGAAAAGCTCAGTGAACAATTTATATCTCTCTTAGTCTTAAAATATTGATTTTTAAAATAAAATTTTTAACATTTTTCTTTACAGATTAATTATACGTCCTTACGAAAATTATATCAATATTTATTATTTTTGAGTTTTTCGCAAAACAAATAATTCGCAGAGTCTATTTTCTAAAATTTACAGCAAGGTTAAAAAGCCCTCCGGCAAAATATGAATAAATTACTTTATTTATTTATCTATTTTTTGGTTTGTTTATTTATTTATTATAAAATTGAGTTATAAAAATGTAATTGAATGTGTCAATTTTATTAAACACTTTTTATCTGAATATGGACTTTAATCTGGAACTATATCAGAGATACGGTATAAAATATATGTATATAAAACATAATACGATACGTATTAAAAAACCTGCATTTTTAACTAAAAATATTAAAGATTGCTCGAAAGTGCGAATTTTATTTTTGCATCCTTCGCGTCTCGTTTTTTAGCAACACATTCGCATAATGATTTGAGAATCACGAAACTAATTCAAAGAGATTCAGGGATTTTATTCATCGAACGAGATCGCACGTGGATCGCCTAATGAGCACGCTAACAAACAACCGCCGCGTTGTTACGTCACGGGGAAAGAAGCAACGCAAAATGCGCGGGAATCCTTCAACGGGGTAGGAACGGAAAGCGGGTAAGAGACGACTAAAGATAATGTACCCCTGCATACAGATGACGTTATTAAACGGAAATCTGCAGATGGAGCGAACGCATAAAGCACTGTCTACCGTCGTTGTCTGATTAGGCATGCAACGTTTCCCATCCTCTACTTTCCCTCACCTCCTCCCTTTTCTTCTCCGCGAGATACTGGGGCTTTCTCTCCCTCTCCCTCTCTCTCTCTCTCTCTCTCTCTCTCTCTCTCTCTCTTCTCTCTTCTCTCTCGTTACGGACACGCGGCACGCCGCGCCGCCCCCGTAAATTCCGTAAAACGATAACGGCGATTTTAACACCGCGTACAATGCAGCATTGAGCGGCAATGCAGTTCGTTCGCGGTAACGAATCCGAGCGAGCACGCTTTTCGCGAATTCCCGCGTCCCGGAAATCCGACCGCGAAATCTAACCCTTTAGCTGCGGCTCTCTCGCGTGAAAATGCTTCTGTCACGTAATCGATAAGTAAGATGCAAGTGCATCACAACAAAATACAAATTTCCATATTAATTATAATATATATATATATAGATATAGCATTCCTATATTATTATGCCGTGACTGGTCAAATGCCGTAAATATATACCATATGCAAAATGCGAATATAAAAGATGGTATAAAATTAACTATAGTATAAGAGGCTGTTTCTTACGACACTCTGTATATAGATTGATATTTTTATTTTATCATTAATAATACTAAAATAGATTCTTTTCTCTAGGAGAGAAAAGGAGACAAAATATTGCTTATTGTTAGACATTAACTTCATCAGGACATCGATCTTGATGAGTAAACTTCAATTATTCGTTCAAATATTCTTAAACAAAACTCATTTTCAATTTCGACATAAACAATTTTTTCCGAATAATTTTTTTTACATCAGCAAATTTACTCACAGATTGATGTCTTCTTCCGCCAAGGCAATATAGTGAACGTCATCTCCTGCCGTACCATCGAAATGCAATCCTTCCTTCCTTCCTTCCTTCCCTCCCTCGTACGGAGACACAAGTACGGACTACGGAGACTCGCCGGAAATTCCAAGTTCGGCACGAGTCACGAGCTCCGTGCGACACTTTCATCCGACACTTTCCGAATCGCGCGCGATTGGTTTTTAGCGAATAACAACGCTAAAACCTGTCACAGTTGCGTCGTCACGACATTTTCCCTCACACGAAAGAACGACGAGAAGTTCAAAGTTCGAGGTCTATTCCAACTCTAACGGACATGGCGCCCGCGCCGACGAGAAACACTTGTGGCGAAGCCCGGCATCGGCCGTATACGGCATACGGAATACGATCGCGAAAACGCGGTCAGTACCGATTGTACGCGCTAATTGATACGACAAGACGATCGCCCGGCACTTTATTCGGCAATCCCGACGTTCACTCGCACGCAGAAACTCACGGCCGTCGCGTAAAAAGCGTAAACAATACGGAGCAGCGTTTGGCGTTGCTCCGCCGCGACCGGCTAACCGTGTTTATATACCGTCTGACCGTGACCTGCGCGGCGCGCGGGCCGCGGCGGCGTGACGCGCGAAACGAACTAAGATGGCGGACATACGCGTAGCATACTTCGTGCTGTACCCTCTTTATGTAGGGAAATGATTAGTCGACTCCTTTGAGATATCGATTTGATATCGATGCGTCGATCGTTGTCGAATACCGCTATTACCGCTTTTGGTATTTTTCTCATCTTTAACCTCAATTGCTCTTACGTTAATTGAACAATTGTGAATATTTCTATTATAGATTTCTATTGTCCTTTGGGTCACCCCCTTTCCCGCAAATTCTACATCGAATACACAGATTACTGTGCTTTTCGATCTTGCATCAATTCGATATAGAACTGGCCGCGCGAGAGACAGATACAATAGAAATCTTATGGAAATATTCATAATTCCGCAATTAACATAAAAATAATTGACGAGGTCGAAAATGATAAAAATATTAACCAGAGGATTCGACGTCGACCATTCATCGACGCATCGACATAAAATCGACGTCGATGACTAATCAATCTAATCATTTCGAGCTGAGTAGCTAATGGCGCGTTTCGAATATGATCAATCGTAAATTATTAGCGCCTACCTGAAATGCTTTTGCAGCAGTCGCCTGGCAGTACTTTTGTGACTCCCGATACGCTATCGCGCGTAATTTATACGATATATGATATATCGCGGCGACGAAATAAAGGCGAAATGCGCTAAGGACAATTACGCGAAGATTACGACGCAACGCGAACCGCCGCGCCGCGCGCCGCACCGGTGACCGGTGTTCGTCTACTACGCGATGTCCGTGTGAGAAAGCGCGATTCGTAGCGACGCGACGGTAATAGTGACTGCCCACAGTAGCCGAAGTGCCCGCGCTAGTCTGACAGATAGAACGGTCGCCGGAGCGCACTTTGCACGACATTCCCGATATTCATTTATCCGCACGATTTATTCCTGTCGCGCGAAACGTAGAAAACGCGGAGCGATATCGCTTCGCTTCCGAAGTCCCGAACCGTTCCGAACTGCTGCGATTGCGAAGTGAAGCTGGCAACGCATTAAGATAAAATGGCGGCACATTATTAAAAGAGCATTATCGTGTAATCAAATCTTGGAATTAATAGCGAATCGATAATTGTTACATTTTATATTTTAATGTTCCAATCTAGTCAGAGCTCGCAGTTTTAGCGATTATTCCCGCGATTACTTGTGAATTTATAAATCTATTTATAAATTCAAGTTTGTTCTTAATTGTATATATATATATATATATATATATACATACGTATATTATAAATGTATAACCACGATCGCTTTACATAATTATAATTTTCCTAGGTTTTTCCTTTCCAATTCCTAATTCTACTCTATTCCGCAGGGAAATCCATTACGTGAGTGATAAAATAAGAAGAATGATGCGTTAACTCGATAAGCGACTTGTAATACGCGTTCAATAAAATTATTCTGTTGCAATACCCGTAGACATCGTAAAACCTACAATCATCCTTCACGGAAGGGTGCATTCGACCGCGAAGAATGTCCGTTCCGCTCGCGGCATAATGTTGGTATGCAAGCGTGAAAAATTTAGTGGGCCGAGGGTGAGAAACACGCGGGCGTTTGGAAATTTTTCGAGCGACATTCCTCGTCGGGATATGCCGGATAATAATTTCACCGGTCACGCGCGCATTCACGTACGTTATACATATATTCTGAGAGAGCGACTGACAGGGAAGAGTCTTCCAAGATTAACGATTCCGTAAAATTTTCAGCCAGATTCCGCGCCGAGCAGGATGCTACCGGCGCGGCGCAGCGTTCGGTCGAGACCGGATATCGAGCGTTCTGTTTTATTTTTCGTGTATTTTCATTTAACGTTGCATCGACGAAATTTAGGTCGCGCGAAGCTGTTAAGGCTGTAGGTCGATAAAATTTTAATAAATGCATGTTAATTCACGCCAGACTCGACGTACGGCTGAAACCCACAAAATTAAATCGTCCGCCTCCCGTGGAGACCGCTTCATTATGAAGCGCGCAGCCCTCTCAAGAAAGACGTTTGCCCTTTCACTTCGTATACGTGGAATTAAAAAAAAAAAGAGGGGAGCTGAGAAGAATAGACGAGAGCAGTATCGTCAACTTTGTCGGTGTGGTCCAATCTTAGAACATCACTGTCGACCATTAAGTTAGTCTTTACTTAGACGAGCTGTTTTTACTGCTTTCTTAACTCACTCGGGACTTCTCAAAATAACACGCCGCAAAAATAATCTATTGTGCAAGTATATACATGTTTAAATCTGTCATCTTTCCCAACTAATAATCTTATACTTCTGAACAAGATAAAAATGATTGAACGTAAAATATACGACGTTACATGTAACATCGTACAATAATCGCTCCCTACAACGACACGTATGTCTGTTATGATAATCGTAAAAATTCCATTTCGTTTAATATCAATTTGCTTTTGTGCCTCGCAAATAAAATGATTTAAAATTACGATGTGTCATAAAATTTCACGATGCAATTTTATTTTAAAAGGAATATTAAATCCATATTGTTATCGCGCGGGCAATTCTATCGATTTTACAGAGAGGAGAGGCCGCTACATCAATCGCGATACAATTCTGCTGGAAACTAATTCGTGACGGCAATTGAAAAGCAAAAGTGATAAGGATGGATGTAGCGTGAATTGTTCGTTAGTATGTGCGGCAGCGGCGGTGGCGAACAATCTAAACCGTACCATTCGACAGTTGTGAAACTGAAACACTGACATGCTCGGTAAATTGTTGAAGCGAAAACATAAACGCAGCCGAATGTATTATGCCTGCGTAAGAAGCACAATGTTGTTCTATGCGGACGCGCCGCAGGACCGCGATCAACATGCCGCAAACATCTGTACTGTAAGCGCAGAGATAGACGAACGCCAAAGCCGTAAGGGGGTCGTCAACTATGTACATAATTTCTAACTTCTGACTCTATCCGTTCTCCGTTCCTGCAACGGACGATCCGGACCGTCCGGAAGCGCCAAATCTCTCCGCGCCCAGCGCGCGGTCAACCCCAGATACATGTTCACCTGACGCGTGAATAGCATCGCGCATGGGAATAGTCTCATTTGTGTTTGTTTGTTTGTTTGTTTGTTCGCTGCCTCATTAATAAAATGGATCGGCGGCAAAACAGAAAATTGCTCAAATAGCGATACGGCGCGGTAGCGTAAAATCAGGACGTGGCTATCGTATAGCTACAACGAAATATAGATTACCACGACCTCATTATTCCGTTATACCGTTATGCAATATAAAATCGAAATTGGAAGAGAATAATGCTTCTAAATCATTTAAATATTAATCTAATATGTAGATACAATTAGTGATTTGTTCGCTCGTATCACTCTCTCTCCCCCCCCCCCTCTCTCTTTAGTTTCTCAATATTTACGAATTAACTTTAGAAGTGTCACGTTTAATTTAATTTAAAAAAATATTCATAATTCGATTATCTACGGAGGTAAATTTTGAATTTGTTTATCGACTACATGTATTATACAATCGATTGGCGATATCAATAACAAGTTTGGACGATCGTTCGTTGTCATGACCGAGACAAGCTGATTTGGCTTCGACTCGATTCAACATTCAACCTCAATATAACTTAATGTAACTTGGCTTCCTTTTCGGCAGAAAACCGTCAAAATTCCAAATGGGGTGGGGTTTGACAAGGACGCAGTGCCAGTGTAACGGCAGCAATGGTATATCGACGCAAGTGCAGGAATGCGCTCCATCAAAGCAAGTCTTGCCGGCATGCCCTCCCATCATAACGGCTGCAGTGAAGTCCACTTGTGGAACAAGACGGATGTTCGTTTCTGTCATCATCCTGATCTTTTTGTTGGCCGCTATATACTGGGTATCCATGCGCCAGCAAGCGAGCCCCGGCGTACGTCGACCAATGAGAATTCAACCTCAAGTTTCACGAAATATCGCGCCGGGGCAAACCGAGGCTGCGGAAACGGCTGAAAGATGAAGTAACGTAACTAATAATTCTAATTCTCCTTCGGAAAGGACGTGCAGGATAATTCTGTAAATCCAAGCTGGAAATTTATAACGAGAAAGATGCTCACTCGTGCGCGCGTTACGATTCTTTTATTATAACAATGCAATTCCTTCAATGGAATAATAATTCTTTCAGCTCGGAATGCCTGTACATCAAGAAAGAGATAAAAATGGATACTTAACATTTTTACAAGTTTAGTCGTTATAATTATAACTTGAAAGATACTTTTTCAATAATAGTATCAACATATTCCTTTATATAGCTATTTCGGAATCTATAATTATTCTGGAATTATCCTAACAGAGATTTCAAGGAATGCATAACACGAATTAATAGAATTAGTATTAATAGAAAGTATTATACTATAAAAATATTAATGGAAAGTGAATGGTGTACAAATAAAACATTATCAAACTAGGTAATCAGCATGAGAGAGAGAGAGAGAGAGAGAGAGAGAGAGAGAGCAAAGAAAAAGTAATCCGAAGTACAATGGACTTGCATTTCCAAGCAGCATATTGCATTTCATCGCCAGGCACTGATATTGTATATCGTAGTAGCAGCTGTGGTTGCACGATGCACGATGTGCATATGCCGCATAAAAACAACCAATCCTGCAAGTCTAATAAGCTATAAAAAAACTCTTGAAATGAAGAAAAATAATAATAAAACTTTTATAATATTGTATATATTGCAACCTTAATTTATCGCCTTTAATTATAATACTAATAACGCTATTACGAAGCGATTAGTTTGTATTTCCTGGAAATCGCGAAAAATCTGTCATTTTGAGTGCCGAAATAAAAAAGCGAGTATCAAACGGGTAATTCTGTAACTTTAAATTTATTTCTCTATAAATTTTAGATATATACATAGAGTGATATATCTATCTATATACATACTGTGATATATCTATCTTCTTACATTGGTCACATTATTTATAAAATACAAGTTCAACGATAAAAATAGACCTTTGAACTTAAATATCTATAACATTTACTATATGTGCCAATGTATTTTATTCTATGTATGCTGCTATCGTGAGTATGCACGATAAAGTCGTGATAAGATTTAATATATGGAATATCGCGAGAACTATAAAGCATCAACTGTAAAGCATAAACTGTAACAATGAACGACGAAAGTGATTTTAATCGAAGCTACCTAAACGGTCGAGCGTATGCAATATCATCCCTGCTTCTCTGAACACGCGATTTTCCATGGTGCCGTACGCAAATGGCAATTTAGCGATAATTTCTCGTTCCAAAAGTTCACGATCCACTTCCGGATACTCGTCTTTCACAGCATCTAAATAAATCCGCAAAATATTCCGACAAAATGCCTCGATCGTCGATAGATTATCGTCGTCGGGCAGATTTTGGAGGAGAATGTGACCGAAATCAATCGATGGTGAACAGTACCTCATTGTGCTCCAATCGATCACTTTTACGTCACTCGGCCTCCCATTCTCGTACCTGAACAACAAGTTATTCCGCGTGAAATTACCATGGCAGATGGTCCAAAAATCGTTGAGCTCCAATTTGGTCGTTACGTCTCGCTTTTTTCTTATTTTCTCGGAAAGGTCTCCCTCGACTGGCAATGCGGAATATAATGAAGAGTCCAAACTTCCAGGATTATCCTGTGCTTCAAATGATCTACAAGTGATATAAGATCGAAGATACATATTTTTCCAAGTAAATAATTTTTTTAATCAACGTTAATAATATGTTTGATATCAACATATTATTATTATATTATAACGTGTATATAAAAATTCAGAATTCGACGTAAATATGTTTTTGCTTCGCATAATCAAGCTTTTAAAACAAAGACGTGATTGTTTCGTAACTTTGAACATGGAACGTGCGTACAAGTAGAAACCAAAGTTTACCTGACGTTGCCTGTCTGAGTGCTTGTATGAAAGTGCAACCAGTCCGCCGGTACAGACAGTTTCGCATAGAACTCCCTGAAAACGGGAAACCTACACGCCCTCAGCTTCAGTCCCTTGCCGTGAATCGCCGCCAAAGCTTTCATGCACAATTTCAGATGATCCTCGTCCAATTTATCATCTACTTGCGTGTAACCGCGCGCGGCCAGATCCTCCAATACGATAACAGGCCGATCGTATCGACCCAGGTCGGACAGGTAACACTTCGGGATACCGTCCGTTCCGTAGTTGAGCGTCATCTTGCTGTAAAACATCTCCTCGTTCAGGAACGGGCTGGACGACAGAAGATCCACGTGCGGTTCAGGCAGCTTGATAATAAGAGGAAAGCTATGTGTCACGCCGGAAAACTTTACGCGCGCCGTCACCCGGTGTAACATGTTCTTGCGATTACTCTTCCGGTCGAAGTGCTCCACGTCGACGGAATCGAACTCGACGAACTCCCTGGAGCCGGGCTCGCAGAAATAACGATCGTGGACCATCTCCGGTATCAATACTCGCCTTATGAAGTCGCAGTGCTCGCATATGCACTCTCCCGCGACTCCCGCTGGCTTCACCGACTTGGGCGACTTCGTGTGAGGATCTGGATCTGGGTCGGCCATAGCGAAAGGGAAAATAATATCGCTGTAATAAAACACGGCAGCAATTAAGGACACCGGTACTGCGAGAGCGCGCGCTTAAAGCCGGAAAGTCGAGAATTATGAGGATTTTTTTTATGCGCGCGAGCCCGCTCGTTCTAATAACGTTGTCGCGACGAGTGCCGAGTGCCGAGTGCCGAGTGCCGAGTGCCGAGTGCCACGCGCGTTAATAATGTTTATCGTCACGAAGTGCAACGAGTCGGCGGGCGACGGAATAATTAAAAAACATTTTAAACCTCGAGAGTGAGTCAAAATGCAACATAGACGTTAACGTAAACGAGCATTTCCACCGATAATTAAATAGGTGGCATACGCATATAGCTCCCGTAATTATAAAGGTTATCCGAAAGTAGTATGATGAAAGACTTTACCAGTGGATTCTCTAAACTCGTTCGACGTATGTCCCAGCGCGTTCCAATACGACTAACAAGTGTTCACTGTGTTCACGAGTCACGAGCTCCGTTCCTCCGTTACACATCCCAAACGACCCAAACAGATCTCCCCTCCACGCATTCTTCATGTATCTTTTATCTGACCGATACCAGCATAACGGGTTGACACTGATCATCTGTACTTTGTAACGTTTAACGTTTTCTAGAGCTATATAGTAGTTCCTAGGAAATCCAATAGCTCTGCTCTCTCTATTATCGACAGTAAATAAATTATATATTAATTTACGTCAGCTACCAACTGTCACCTACTCTTATTATTCGCTTCTACTGTTGATCTTGACTAGAAGAGAAAAACTCCAAAGCTAAGTTTAGGCAAGAAATGTCACATTAACGTGAATCTAATACTAAATACTAAATGATGATGAAATATTCAGTTACTTATACGTTTCCTCTTTTTTTCCTTTTCGATTTACTCGACTCGGACCGGTTTTATTGATTTTTAATGATGTCGCAAATAATTAAGTTTGCGCCACACCGAGACGTGACTAACCGTTTAGGAAACGTCGCCATCTCTTTAAGTACATTTTCATCGGCATTTAATCAGAGAAAAGGTATCGATCTTGAGAAAAGTGGAAGTAACTTTAAATTGCGTTATATAAAGATTATCGCCGTTAAAGAAATTACTCACTCTAATCAGATCTATATAATTAATTGGATTTATTTTAACCGGATGACGCGTCGTGAGTCTTGGACTTTAAATGCTGAGAGAATAATTTTCTCTCGTCGTGTTATAATCGAATTTGAAACTTTGAAGACAAAATGCCACAAATTGCCAAGTTTTCACAGCAAATGTACGTTTCTAATGCACCTGCAAGTTTTACAGATATATTTGAATGGTTTATGTATATACATAAACATAAACTATCGATAACATATTTATTTCGATGGATCGCTACAACTTCAAATCTTAACGAAAGCAACGACAAGCACCGAACATCTCGTGCTTAACGTTTCCATCAATTACAATTCAACGTCTAAATTTTCCAGTGTAATTTTCCTAAATTGTGGGTGAGCTCATGCTGCGAATAGAATAATGCATTATTGATCACGAAGGAGGACAAACGGGCACGACAGCTGCAGCCGGGATCTCAATTCGTTAAAGCAAATCAATGATCTAGCCTCTGGTACCAATGATTAATTTGCCCTGTAACGCGGCCTCGATGTCACAGGTCACGCCCTGTCAGAACGTACCCGTGCAGACGAGTCAGTATAATTTTCCAACATGTCAACAACGGCAAACCAGCACTCAGCAGATGCAAACTGCAGCATGCGGTCCATGCTTCGGAACTTCTCAAGGTACAAAGCCGATCATGCCAATCAAACGCTAAATTACGTAATAATGTAATGTCCTGATTACGTAATAATTTTATGTCCTAAATCAAAGTTAAGTGCTTTCTTAAAAATATAATTTGGATAAAGCGACAAAGCTGCAGGAAGAGTTTAAATCAAAAATATTTTTTTTTTAATAATCTAATTCTGTCTATTGAATAAAGTACGTTTGTTTCCAGAGTTTCTCATTTTTTATCCGTTGTATTTTTACGTATGTATTAATAAAATAAAGCTGAGAAGTTTATTTGTATATTTATTTGTTTGTTCGAAGTGGCATTAACTGAAAACGAAATAAACCTGTTTAAAAATTTAACAGCAGATGAGTTATATCCTTTCGCAGTTATATTAATAATAATATTTTAATAATAGCAAAGCAATAATAAATTAATATTAATATTATCTGTTTTTTATTAAGTAAAAATATAATTAAACAAATCTGTCTACAGTTTTCACGGTAAATATTCTCTTGTAATTGCATCGATAATATTTTCAAAATGGTAATTAATTAAATGAATAAATATTTGCTTTGTTTGTTTGTTTAAAATAATATTAATTAAAAGCCTCATATATGAAATATGAGCAGTTCAGCTAATTTTTAATAAAACACTTAACGATAATTTCATAATAAGAGACATGGACTGATGCGTGATTGTTCCTTATTCTATTCCGATTTTCCCTATCTATCCAGGAGGACCCTTCACTCACGTTTGCCAGCCGGATACTTACATAGTGACGCATCAATGCGCGCCGGGTGCATCGCAGCCAGTAACGAATCCATGTCATCCCATCTTTCAGAACCTACCGCCCACTCGTCCCGGCTGTGGCCAGCTGCCGCAGAATATTTTGGACCAGATCCGTGCGTGCGTTAACAACGCCGCGCCCATCTTCATTCTGCCCGGCAACTGCCAACCATCGTTGATATCCCAACAACAACAGCAGCAGCAGCAGCAGCAGCCGTCCCTGCCTCCTTTGGCACCTCAAATCGCCTCCTCGCCTCCAGCGGCGTATCCACCACCGAGCGGATTAACTTACCCCGCCGCCTGTTATCCGCCACTGCCGCCGTTCTACCCCTATCCCATGCCTCTGCCGTTCTGCGATCCGTTTACTCGCACCCGCGAGCGCGAGGCCACGCACCCGAGTTGCGGATGTTGCCGGAAAGGGGATGTTGACTCGACGGAGATCAGAAACGTCTTACGCGCCGGTTGTCGTTACGACGCTACCGATCCGGACGAGCATCGTTGCACGCCCACCATCGACGATACTATCTGCTCGAAAAGAAATTGTCCGTCCTCGTTACATCTGCAAGCACTGGCATCTCAATTTCTGTCGATGCAAGGCATTATACCGTGCGCCGCCACACGGCTGGTGTTACGTAAAGTGCCGGGCTCGAATGTGACCACCAGCATGGAAGACACGATGGCGAGGGCGCAGAAGGCGATAAACGCCCTGACGAAAGATCAGCTGTTATCGGAGTCGAGGAACGCGCAGCAAGTGAACGCGCTGATCAACCTGCACATGACGGCCAATCCACCGCCCAACATCATCCCGATTCTCACGCTGGTGCAACTGAAGATGAATCTGCTGAAGGCGCAGGTCGAGGGACTCGTCAATCAAAAGATAATGGAGATTCAAGGGGTTGGAGTGGAGGTATTAACGTAATATTGTTGGAGAAATTTTAATTTATAATATATCTAGCGCGTACATGTTTTTAATTTTTATAATGTTTTTACTTTCTGTATCAAGGTGGAAACTGATCTCATAGATCCCACGGTCCTCGCCCTCAAGTCTGACGCCGAGCTGCGAGACTTCCTTTCAGCACTACGGCAGAAAGAGTGCGATGAACGAGTGAATGTAAACTTTGCTCCATATCGGTCGCAGCGCGCAATTGCAGAGACTCGGCTGAGCAACGTTCAGAATAAGATCCGTCAAGTGGAAGCAGAATTCGATCGCAGACGGTGCGCGATCCTGCCGGCGCCGACATTGTCATCGCGCGTCGTGCAACAATTCTCCAAGCCGTGTTATTCAGCGAGATTCGAGGATCCCAGGAGATTGTACAGCATGTTGCCGCCAGACACTCCTCGTTCGCCAGATCCGTTCACCTACGTACAACCGCGAAGTCCCAAAAGACTGCTGCTGAAACCGTGCACGGGCAAACCAGAGACTGTTACGCGACCCGTTGCCGTTCCAGCAGCTGGCACGCGCAGCAATCCTCCCAAAAATCCGGACGGTGGTAGCGGTGCCGATCGAGCGAAGGAACAACCCGCGACTCCCGATCGGCAGCGTTCCAGCACGGAGAATTGCGCGTGTTGCGACAGGACGACGTCGGAGGAAAGCGTCGGCGAGGCTAAAAAAAAACTCCGACCGAGAATCATCGAAATAGACGCGACGACGACGGTCAGTAATGTCGAGGAATTGGAACGCGAGGCATTGTCCTTGATGAAGCAGACGTCGAACATCTGCGTAAGAATCGACGCGGAAGAATACGGGGAAAGGAACGAGACGTCGGCCAACGGAATTCCATGCAGCGCGAAATGTTGGACGGCCGAGGCGTACATCAACGTCGTCGACGACGAATCGGTGAAGACTTTAACGGAATCTGAGAGCGACACGGTTACCCTCAGTGAAAAGATCGATGCGGAGGACGTTTGCGAAGCGCGAGATGTGGTCGAGATTCGAAGCTGCGATCAGACGATGGATCAGCAGGAATTTGGAAGTTCGTCAAACTTGCCCGTCTTGCGGCAATTTAAAAAGCAAGCAGAAGATGAAATCACAATCTCAAGAAGAGATGAAGCAATTAAGGAACGCGACATCGAGATTAAAAGTTCGCGAGACGCCTCGCCGTCGGAAGCTGATCGAGAAGAGGTGAGAGCCACAACTACTGCGGTACTTGCTAATAAAGATCCAATTTCGAGTGTGCAGGAAACAGAAAGAAAGTCATCAGACGGCATATGTACTTCATCTCTAAGGATTACGTTAAAACCAAAGGATGAAAGATGCGAGGATGAACAGAAAGATAAAAACGGCGAAATCTTGTCATCAACCGCAACGGTAGAACAAAGCACGAGTCAAGTGCCAATGAGCAAAAGCAAGAAGAAAATAACATTTCACATTGTCTCGTTGATGACGAATATTGTATACGATGAAAGTCGTAAATATGCAAGAGAACGAAAAATCGAGAAGGAAATAGCAACAAGTGAAAGAGAGATGAGTGTAACCACTGATCCGGATATTGAAAAATTAAATAATCGCAGTTCGATAGAAAATCTTGTAAGAACTGCCGTCGCACACAATATTACCGGAAAAGATCACTCGGAGAACATAAAAGAGATTCCAAACAGATTGGATCTTCCAAAGCTCTGCTTCGATCATCAATGCCAAACCGCCTTTAAGGAAGATAAAAATACAACCGCCGCATTGTCAAGAGCAAATATATTTCCTCCGTTCAAAAATCTACCTAAATATGTAACAGGTAAATTATCGGTTTCTTTATATTGGCCTATTTCTCTATATTTAGAAAGAGAAAAAATAATTGTTCATGTTCTTGTTTTATAATTTGCAATGGCTTTTCATTAGTCTGCGTCAGAATGTACTTTTAGAAATTGCACAGTTCTGCGCAGAATATAAAGTATAAAATAGAGTTTAAATCAAAAAATTTTTTTTCATTTAACTCAGATAATGAGAAAAACGGCGGCGACGTAGGAACTTATCCAAGTCCGATAACGAAAGCAGGAATTACGGCTACAAAACGTTTATCCCGCTGTAACGACGTCACAGGAAGTACCTTAGAAACTCTTTGCAAGAATAATGTGCCTTATCATTCCGATGTAGAATGTGAAAGAAGCTTAATTTCGAAATTATTTTCTGTCATTGGCAACCACGTGATCGCGTTCATCAATAAAATAATTGCAATGAACGGAAGATTGTTATATTCGATTCGTAACGCGATATTTCGTAAAAGTTTAAACATTGATGTCCTCAGAAGAGACGTTCCGATAGGCAATCATTCCGAACTGATTTCGAATGATTATGATCCACCAGCTGGTACCTCGCATTATTCTTTTAGCCTGAATTATAAAACTCCCAAAATTAGCGGACATGATTTTCGCAATGCAAACTTATTACGGATTTCTACGAAAAAAGGATATGATGGAATACGTAAAATAAAACATTCAATAATTGAAGACCGGAAAAACGACACAAGATATTTATTGATCGGTACATCACGTCACAATCGTGATTTGATACTGACGCGTGATTTAGGTCGACCTTACAAAGTGCAGAAGAGTCTCTTGATACGTAGTCGATTGAAAAATTCTCTAAATTCGCAGGATTACCCGCATCCTTTTTCTCTTTTGAAACGTACTGGGAAAAATGTACTTGAATCTCGTCAAGCGAAACGTAACGAAAATATAGGAATGATAAAAGAAAACGAAATACGCGAACTAAAGAGTAGCGAAAAATTCTGGACATTATCGGGAATTGTAAAAACAAACGGAATTAACGGGAAAATATCAGAAAAGAGGGAATATGATAATGAGTCCGAAGAACAAATTTTAAACGAATATTCGCACAATGATATTAAAAACGATGACGTATCTACCGTGCAAGAATATACAGTCGATAATACTGCAACTGACAATGAACTCGTGATAAACATTCATGATTATCTCGGATTGCAAACTGAAATAAATACAAGTATATACGAAAATTGTAGCGCATGTTTATTGATATCTAGTAATTGATAAAGATTTCTGATAATACTAATGTGATATACTAACAAATAATTAGAAATTATAAAGGTACGTTATGATTCTATACTGTTCTATACCTAGTTAAAGGTTGATTAAAGTACACAACTATAGTTTAACTTCTTTCCTTTATTAATAACTTTTATTCTTTCATCAGTGATCTATTCTCTCGTCGCTATAGCTGTCTAATGAGAATCTTTAGAATTGTGACATAGCAACAGTACGACGATAAATATATTTCAATGCTTTCCCAGAATCATTCATTCCAGACTCTATAAAAGAGTTTTAATGGAAAAAGTATTTGTCACAAATCCCACATACACTCGCATCGAATCGGCATACCATGCCGTTGCAACATGAACACATGCATATCAAGTACGGTTTAATTCCCTTGCGTGATTTTGCGATCTTTCTAATTAATTAATATATATATATATATATTATAGATTTCTTACATTCTAATCGATCGATTATCAGTAGAAAATAAACGGACACATTGGTTGTTATAAGAAAATTAATATCGCAACAACGAAATCCCGTGTACATATCAAAATACACAAGTAACAATGTCACACGCGACATTATATATCTTTATATAAATATAATGCTCTTCAACGAATAACAAGATGTTTTATCTTGGATTTGAAATGTCAGAGACAAAATGGAGATGAAATTGGCATCTTACACGAGTAATATGAAATTTATAATTGGAAGAACTCATGTATATTCGCAGATTGTAAATACATACAAATATTAAACTCCGCAATGAAAAAGCAATTTAAGGTATCAGTTAGAGCCATATTAATACACATTATTAATACGTGTACCTCAAGTACATGCTGTAATATCAAAGTTACGAACGGACCATGCTTAAGATAAATACATTCTAAATTTCTTATAGAACTAATCGCAGACTGAAGAGACACTTGTGGAAGAGAAAGATCGAACCTATTGTTATGAAATATTTCATCAGTCAAGACAATCTCTGCTTCTACCATGAAAGATTTCGTTTCAAGGAACTGAGTGATCACGTCACTTTCCAAAGTTTAATAAATTATCGCATAATACAGTGTCGATTTAATACACAGTATTTCACGATACTGTGTTACATAGATATATATTAGATATCTTGATATTTAATGCATTTAAAAAATTTATTTAAAAAAATTTTTTAAATACGTTGCATACAAGAATTTAATATCTACAATTTTACAGACCTTTGTCACCCGTCTGATATCTTAAAGAATAAATATTTGATCTTCTCCGCAGCTCATGGCTACTATTTAGCGAAATACGGCCGTCAAATAGTCACAATTAGTCCGTTATTATTGTTGGCAGAATATTTTATGAAAAATAAACGATAGATTACAAAACAATGCTATAGAATGATATGCTGCCGTAAGAGCATGAATAATATAATTATTTTTTAGCGTGGTGCAATTGTGTATGAACATACGTTCATAGTACGTGTTAGTTTCAAACCTAAAAAAAAATATGGACTTTTTTGTTGATATCAATCTTCTCTTAACCAAAATCTTTCTCTTAATATCAATTGTTCTTGAAATATTATCCTTTTTCGATGGATAAATTATATACAAAAATATTTACAGAGATACATTTACACCACCAATGCAGTCAAATATTTAATAAAAAAAACTTAAATAATGTTGTGTATTGTAATTGTAATATAATTTAGTTAAAAATTAATACTTCTTATGACAAATCTTTGATCAAAGAAACTTAAGCAACTAAACATTTAAGTTTAATTACTAATATATATATATATATATATATATAGGCAATCTTTTATATTCATAACAATATAAATTGCGAATGAAATTTTTTTACACAATTTCAACAAAAAACGAAATGCTAACCGATTAAAACTAAATGGACGAGATTGTGAATAGCATATAACGTAGCATGTATTATAATTCATCTAAATTTAATGTAGTATGTATAACACGTCATTTTTGTGCTGTAATATAAAAAAAAGACTTAATTGTGTTGTCACGAAGTCATTTTTATCATCACTATAATAGACTTCACATGTAACTATCGAAAATTAAGTAGTAGGCAAATTACGCATCTTTTAAATCTGTTGATTTTATTCCGAATATATTCGGATTTTATCATGTACAAGTTGAATTTCCTGGTCGAGAACGTCAACTTGGACAAAGGCACGGTTGACCATAGGTAATGTTTGTGTGTGCAAAATATTACTATATAAAAATTAAAGTTCTCCCCACACATTTCAAGAACTAAAGTAACAATAAATATAAGCAAAGCAAATACTATTTTTGTATACAATGTACAATCGAAGTCCTGTCACTTTCTTTCCCTTCTAACAGAAAATCCAAAATCACTATTTTCGTCCTGAAAACGAGAAATTATTCGGGCGTCCCAGTCCCTTTTTCAGTTCTCGCTAAGTTTATTTAAGTTGTATTTCTTTCTTAATTCACGCCTTTGGTGTACTCAGCTCTCAATTGGCCGAGTGTCACTTTTATGTCGTGAAAACTCGGTCTCTTTTCTGGCTGTAAATCCCACGCCTGTTAAATAGCATATCTGAGTAAGATATGATACAACAATATTATACAACATATAACATAACAGACAAAAATTTACCTGTTTCATAATATCATAAACTTCTGCAGGACATCCATCTGGTGGTTCCATCTTGTATCCTTTTTCTACGCATTTTACAACATCGGCTAAAGGCTGCAATTAGTAATAATGTGAAGAAAATATGTCATGTGTCTCTTGTGAAAATTTAGAAAAAGTGAAAATATCACTTACAATTCGCGGATACGGCACACGACCAAAAGAATAGATTTCCCAGAGAAGAATTCCGAAACTCCACATATCAGACTTATTTGAAAACTTCTAGAAACAGTAATATGATACATAAGTATATTTTTTTATTCGTCCGTAAGTACAAGTTATAATATACGTACATTTTGTTTTAGAGCCTCTGGTGCAGTCCATTTGATCGGCAGTTTTCCACCGTCGAGAGAAAAGTTTTCGTCCCGCGCCAGGCCGAAATCGGATACTTTGGCGGAATTATCCTCCGCTACGAGAACATTTCTCGCCGCTAAGTCTCGATGCACAACATGTCTGGATTCCAGATACGCCATACCGGCACACGTATCGCTACGATAGATCAAATGTGCAATTAATAATATATTTTACAGTCAGCAGACCAAACGGATTTTGTTTTTGCTTACGTACTATGCAAAGTTAATTTGATCCTTTTTCGAAACGTGTAATCTTCCTCTCGACCGTAAATAATCCACCAGGGATCCCTTACTCATATACTCCGTAACCAGGTACATGTGTTGATTATTAAAAACGAGACCGAGTAATTTAACCAGATTGTCATGAATCAACGAGGTCATTAAGCTCGCTTCGGCCAGAAACCTCTGTGCCGCTTCGCTGTTGTCCTTCAGCATTTTCACCGCGACCCTTTCTCCTCGATAGACGCCTAACAGCACGTCCCCGAACTCTCCCTTTCCAATACACTCCCTTAATTCTAACTCATGAGTCTGAATCACCCAACCAGCCTCCACGAATGCCTTTGGGTCCACGCAGAAATCTTGCTTGCCCTGTTTCGGCAAAGATTTCGTTAGCTGCGTGCACAAACCATCCGCGTCCTGCTCGTAATGCTCGACCAAGAGCGCCAGATTCTCGAAAAATTCCTCGTCATCGATCGTTAACTGGTTGTTTTTATATTTCACCCTGTAATGCTGTACACGCCCTTGATAACATACGCAGAGCGTGTAATCCCCGGGGAAATTCGTCGACTCTCGAACTAGAAATAAACCATCCTCTCGTGGTCGCAACAATCTTTCTGCCGTTTCCCTCGATATCTTTCCGTGAAACCATCTGCACAGAAAAAAAAAACAAAATAATTTTGAGCGATATATTATAGCTTTTTTTAACTATACTTTCACAATAATATTTGATTCATCCTTCTCACAAATCGTTATATTTTCAGATATCAAGCTAAGCCAATAATGATACATACGGCATCGCGTTTAGTTTCACTTCGTGTCGTGGATTGGCCGGCAATGCGGTAGTGTTGGCGCCCGGATTAATGGCATTCGAGGTGAGAATCACCGGCGAGGACGTGGTGTTCACGTGCGTCGTGATGTTCGAGGTGGTAACATTCGAATGCGTGGTCATCGTCGGCGACACTGGATGGGACGGAATGCTACCTGCAGTCAGGTTGGAAGGAGCGCTGTGCTGCTGCTGCTGCTGCTGCTGCTGCTGCTGTTGCTGCTGAGTGTTGTTTTGTATGAAGGGATGAGACGTTACGTTTGAAGGGATAGTGTGATGATTTTGATTGCCGTCGAGCTTCGCTTGCCGCGCTGGCGCTGACACATTCGGGTATCCGCCACCCGCATTGTGGTACGTTGGCATGGCAGCTACCACACAGTAGGCTTTATCAACCTGCAAAGATGAATGAAGCGCATTCATGAATCTCAGACTTCATTTATCAGCCTGCCTCATTAAATAAGACGCTTTATCGATGTTCTATCCATAAGTACATTCATGACTCGTGTAAAAGTAATGCAGGGGATTGGGATAAAGTAAGAACACGAAGATGATAGAAGCTTATAACAAAGTACGGTTCTAACTTCTTTTCAATTAATATTTTTATATGATTAATATAGATAATATGAATGTTGTCAAAATGTAATATATAGTAATTAGTAATCTCTATATATAATAATCGTTCAATTTTATGTTTTACATCTCCTTATAAACTGTATTTTTTAGGACAGGCAATTATCCTCCCACTTTCCCCTATATTGAACATCGAATTAGATTGTTAAACAGTCACGTGTTCGACAGACCTTCTCAACTGTTACACGAGGATCGTCAACTCGAGAAGCCACAACTGAAGTGCTCTTGACGAGAAAAGCCGGTTCTATACGCGCGGGGAATTCTCCCGACGACGGAACAACAGAGGGTCGTCCCATAAAAATACGAGCGAGGTGCGAAGTGATCGACAATGTTTACAGCGGTTACAGACGACTCAATTATCTCGGCCGCGACGTAACGCGACGGAAGCGATAATTAATAAAACTCGTTAGGCGAATTGAGCGCGATGCATATTCAACCGGCATACATATCCGGTAAACCGCGTGTCGGGTTTTAATATACAGTAGTTAATCTAAGTGCCTATTGTTTCAAGGCGCGGACGCTATCGCGATGCTCATCCGCCGTATTACGATGCGCTGCACGACCATACATGGAACGTGTATGATAGGTGAGTCACATACCCAGCCGTGTATTTTTTTTTCGCGACGATTGTAACGCGAATAAGCGTGGTAGAGTAGGCCTATAATTATCCCGCCTATAATTACCTGACTAAGCGACATACAATTTCCACGCGTAATAAATATATCTCCGATAGACAATTCGTGGCGAGAGATCATAAATAAATCATTCACTTTGGCATTCGTAAAGTATTCGAATGCGTTTTGTTGTATTTCAGGAACAGAAGTATATCGGATAAAATCAATCTGTCGAAACGATGCGAAAAACGTGCGGAAATATTCCTGCCGGTTGAGATGAATGAAACATATACGTAGGAAGCGCTTCGTAACGCAGGAAAATAGCTTTTAAAGGAAATGCTCGTCGGCTACGGATTCCCGGCAACGATTTCCCGACGTATCCGTATTATGATCAAACGCGGTAACAGGAGAAACAAATCCATCGCACCGGCGAATATTGAATAATTCAACTGACTATCCTTGGTCGGGCGTCTGCAAGACAGAAAAGAAAGAGAGAGAGACAGAGAGAAAGAGAAAAACGAACGAGTTATGTCACGCGAAAAGGAATAGTTGCAGCGAAACATAATATGCGAATCGCTCAGTTACATAAGCTCGAATAGTCGCATTTCTGTCATGTGCCTGCCCGGTATTTCGAGAGACAGATAAGCGATTAGCGTCGTGGAGAATACACGACACGCAGAAGAGAAAATGTCAGACAAAATCGTTTATTCTAAAAAAAGTATATATGTATACATATATGTATAATAATGCCGAGCTTGCGATAGACTACACGATTCGTGTCTACGTCGTCTTTTACAACAGGCACGTATAAAAACCACGATAAGCGTAAGGCATCAAAGTTAAACGTCCGGTTTTATGGGTCAGATATATAATGGAACCACCTTCTCTCCTCTCTACATTAAAATAGAGTTTCGTATGGCCAAAAAGAAAAAAAAAGGCAGTATCGCGCTCGACAGGCGCGAAACGCCTTGAATATCAATATCGAATCTGGATGCAAGGTGCGTACATGTAATACACGTTCCATCGCGCTTGTCAGGTAACTCGACTGCACGGCCGCATAGATTTCAGGCTAATGAAATTTATTATCGGCTGCACGCGACGTTAATTCTTACTGGAGTGTAACATATGTAAAAAAAAAGCACTGCACAAAATTGTTCTATCGCGTGCAGCGAGGTGCTTAAAAGAGTTACGTGCTATTTGCAACCGTTTATGACTCAAACTATTTATCCCTCCAATATCTATGATTCAGAGAAAATGCGCGTCTTCCGAAACTCTGCGTAGGTACTATCACGCGAAAATTTGTTAAATAAAATTACATCGCCACTATCGTAAGAATAAGAATTATTCGCGATTGATAGAGAAAGACTGTTTTAGAAATTTTATTATAAATAAAAATTCTTTGCTTCGACAGTCACGTTTTATGTTATGATATCTGTACAAAAAGCTTGCATCGATACTTGAACGGTGCACTGTAAATAGATTATTTTTCGAAAGGCATGCTTTATATCTTTTTGTTTTAGACTGACGATTGCCTCGTTCCTTGCATAGCGAAGTGGCTGAAATTCTATCTGAATTCACGTTTATCAAAGAAACGCAAAGCAAGACAAATATTCTAGAATGCAAATATTCTCGCGCGCTCGGCCAGCCGCGAAGAAAACCGAGGAAAAGAAACCTCAAGAAGCCTCGTTACATGATAACGATATTCAACATACATACATATAAAATATCTCGGAATGCCCGAGGGAGATAGCATGCGCGGTGCAACCCGTGTTAATTTCAATAGATTATGCAGTCACGATAATTATGTGGTTCATACGCATTTCAAGGCCGACTCAGAAGTATATGTTTATATTGGTGTTTTTCGAACTCCGGCTCGTGATTCACTATCGGAGAGCCTTTGTGCAAGCCGCAGACCACAGTCCACGTCGCGTACGTTTCACCAGGAACGACGTGGCTTCATTCGCACGTGGAAAGCCTCATTTATCGACAAAAAAAAGACGTTTTCCCATATCCGTGATGCGATTGTAGTCCGTGCGAACACGACCGTGAGCTTCGAAGGTTCGAACAATAACTGGAATAACCACGATTCTCATGGCTTCCAATAAATAGGGCGAAAAAGATCTTTCCATGTGAGTGATACTGCGAAAAATATTTTTATGATAAAATATACGTATCTTCCCAGAGAGAGGATTTTCCTTAACAGACGATCTTTTCTTTTCAGCCAAGAGAGCCTAACATCCGAGGATCTCAAACGAATGCAATAACTATAATCAGAGCGAAACGTTTCGTATTTGTCAAGTACATTACACACTGAACGAGAATGCTCCGCGTGGCGGAGGGCGGAGGATCCACAAGATTGTCTACGAGACGAGATTCACGATCGCCGTTTTTTCGCGAAAGGCGTTTTAATGCGAGGCTCGTGCCTGCTCGCATGCCTGGCCGGCACGCACCGCGATCCTATTAATATCTCGCGAGAGAGCGCGTAAAAGGGCGCAAATGCGAAAGGCACGGGGGAAGAGGGAGGCAGAGTGGCAGAGAGCCGGCGACGCAGAGGCAAACGGGTGCGTGCCCGGCAAACGCGCTCGTTATTGCGCGCTCTTTAACAGTACACGTTACTGTACCGTGACCCACCACCGTTTTCCATCTGACGTTGCCCCGCACATGACTCTCCGGGGGACAAACCTCTCTTCCTCCACGCGCGGGACGTTTTCTTCCCGGCTCGCGCGTAGAACTTCCGAGCACGCGACGCGCGGTCGGAAACTTTTGCGACAAACAACGCGAGACAAATCGCGAGCCGCGAGGGACACCTCGCGTGTCTGATCGCGTTGACAGTCCGGATTAGCTCGCTGATGTACAAACGGTACCACGGGAACTCGTTTTTATTTCATTAGTCCCTCCTCCATCACTGTAATACGAAAGATATCATCGGGCACGAATTCCTGAAGCAATTTTAAATAAATTCCTTCTTCACGAAACGGTCAACACTATCGAATCTTGTAATTAAAAGACGGTGACGGCGGAGGAAGGCTAAACGGAATCACACATGTCCTCTTAGCCACAAAGCCATATTTTATCGTGTCTTGTCACATCTGTCTTCCAATCAATTACTTCTCAACTGTCCCATTATGTGATAATGAAATAAGCGTTATTAACAGATCTGAAAATAGGTACCGCATAAAATTAATATGGATAGCAGATTGTTACACGTTTAAAATTTATATATTATTCTGAAACAAATAAAGTCCCGTCATAAATCGCCGTCTCGCATCGTTCCTCTACTCTCTCTCTCTCTCTCTCTCGCTCTTTTATTTCACGTTTATATTTCTCAAATCCTACTTTCATGTTTCATTCATCCCGGCTCTTAGCGACGTCGACGCAAGTGGAGACGAGCTGTCCGGAGCAACGTCGAGTGTCGACGCAGATCGTATCGTGGAATTCGCGAAACGTGAATAACCCCGCTACTGAATAGCGGGATCAAACCCGATACTTGACTCGTATAAAGGGAGAATTGAAGTCAATACAAAAAAAACACAGCGTTTATCTCTCATTTCTCGACTCTTTCGCTAGCACGTTTATGCGCGCGCTTCTCGTCGGTAGTGGCGCTAAATAGAATAGCGTTGCTAGTACCGAAATGAAACGCGAAATTTCTCTCTTCCACCGTTTATAATTATGGGTTAATTTCCTCGCATTGTCTCGCTCGAAGACGGAGATCAATTCATGGTAGAACAAAAAGATCAATTTAAGGTTGAAATACGTTGAAAGCATACCTATGCTTTGCACGAAGTATCCATCTTCTGGAAATATTGCCCCTCTGAAACAAAAACAGAAAGCATTAGATACAAATTTGCGATAATTCTTCGTTTTATCTTAATTTCTAAATTTATTCTAAATATTCTAAACATCATGTTATCTTGGAAAATATCCGTAAATGTGACTGTGAATCGTTAAAGAGTATGCAATAGAATGGCAAATACTAAATAAATATTAAATCCAACATTGGGAATATTTACAAAAGAGCGTTAATATTGACGGATGAAATGTTTTCTCACGAGACGATCAAAATTATTTTTTACGGATATTTTTGACGCGCATTGCCGAGAGATGCCCTTTTCAAGGATTTAATTAAATAAAAAGTACCCGAGGCAAAACTGTTCCGTGTTCGACCGTGATTTGGCGAAAGAGGAACGTGGAAAAAATGGGACTGGGAAGGAAGAGCCTTTCCATTTGCAGGGCGCAATTAAGCGCCGCGCGCTCGCGCGACTGCGTTATTCATCGCCCGTTAACCATATAATTAGCCAATTGCTAATTGCCCGAGTTCACATAAGCCTGAGCGACCGGAGCCAGTTTGCCAGGCCCAGGCGCATTAATCACTCGGTCGTCTCATATGATCCTCCTCCCGAATCGAACCAGGTCAACGCAATGTCAGAGTAGATATGTTGAGTGTTTTGGCCAAAATATGTGTAAAGCCCATTCTACAATAGCCGTAAGAGTAAAAAGTAAGCAGTAAAAATTGACTAACCACAGTCGATTGTTCTTGGATTGTAAGAATCCTATTAGTCAATAACTTACTCCTTACGTCCTTACATCTACTTTTACGGCTATAAACTATTGTAGAACGGGCCCAATTGTGGCGAAAACTTCAGGAGATATAAAATATAAATGATCAAGATTAACTTCCATTTCTTTACAAACTCTTTTTCTAAATATAATTAAAATTAAGTTAAAAATAAACTAATCATGTTCTTTAATTCTGACCCTACAAAAATATTACTGAAAAGAGTGAGATTTATGTTAACTAATATCTGAAAGATATGAATGTGAAATAATTTAGAAATTGTATTCTAGGTGTCCCATTTCTAACTTTTTATGACTTATTATATTAAAAAATTTATCCTGAATGTAATAAGAGCATGAAAAAAATTAAAAAAATTTCTTATTCCGTAATTAAAGAATGGATACTTATACTCTTAGAACATTCCTGACGTAGGCTAAATATGAAAAACTGATTCGACTTTTTATACTTATTTGTATGAAAATGAGAAGATTCTGAACTACGAGGTAGACGGTTCAAATTATGTTTAGATCAGCACATTGTTAAGGTGTTAACGCTGAACTGCTAATTCAGAAAATTTCCTGTCAGTCTCTCTGCTGTTATGGCGACGCTATATAATAATAAATGTAAATACCTCCAATCTGAACATAATTATTTCGCAATTAAAACTACTAAACAGGAAAATATTCTCGATAATACAATTAAGCACCAAACTGAATGACGGTAAAAGAAAAACCCGTGAACCAAGAGAATGCATTCGCATAACATGTCCCTCTGCATTTTCCTCAGGGCAGACTTGAATTGAACGTGATTAGCGAAACAGCCGGTCTGATTAAGAAAACAGACGCGGACTCAAAGTCGGTCGACGGTACGGCCGACGGCGTCGGGTCCAGTCCTGTCATTTAAATACCGCCCACTGAAAGCAACAGGAAAAAAAATCAAGTCCGGAGTATAACCAAACTCTCTCTCTCGTGCGTGCGTGCGTGCGTGCGTGCGTGCGCGCGCGCGCGCGCACGCGAATCTCGTGACGTGCGGGAAGTCGCGGCGTCGCCGGTGCGGGTCGACGACGCGCGATGCGTCCCGGCGCCGCGCGTCGACGTCCCGGTACGCGCGCAGGCAAATTGCGATTGATATACGCACCTAAATGCGTTTGCGGCGAGACGAGCCGTGCGGGCGGAACGCGGAACGCGGCCGCACTCAGCTGCGGCCGTGCGGCCGCGCGGGCGAGGCCGGCGAGGCAGACACGGATGGGTGACACGCCACACGCTGCGACGGCCGGGCACCAGGAACGTTCGCACGCGCGTATATTCATGCGCGAAGACTGCGCGGCGCGATCGCGGACGCAAACACCTTGCGAGAAACGTCACTCACTCACCCGAGTCGGGCGGCCATTTTACTACGCACCACCCGGGCGGCCCGGGCCGGGCGAACGGAATATCTTGATAGGCGCACTCTGGACTGACGACTGCTGACGACTGACGGGCTGAACGCTGAACGGGACGCCTCGAGTTCCTCCAATCACAAGTTCCTCGTCACCGCGCGAGACGCTAGTGACAACAGTGATGCCAACCGTGCCAATGATCGGATTTCGGAGACCCTTTCGGAAGGAGTTTTTGCTTTTTTCATTAGTTTTGGAACGCAGGAATATTGTAAGAAGCGCAATTAGCAATAGCAATTAATCTCTACAAACCTGCGCAATTAACGACAACGGCAACTGCTACTCTCGAATATTACACGTTAGGATGATGAAATTTCGAATAATCTCCTTATCAGAATATATTCTCTGATAAAATTGATGGTTTTTCGAAAATCTCGAAAGACACGCGCGCTTTCCAGCTTACCATCTTTTGTTAAAGTATATTCTGACAATTTGGACGATTTTCTCGGAAAACTCCAATCCTTCTCCTTCAAAATGTAAATTTTAATACCGATTTTTCGAAAATTTCGAAAGAAGAGTATTTCAACTGTCGCTATCTGTTATTGAAATGCGGCGCATTATCTGATAATTATGACTTTTTTTTTTTTTAAGACGTACACTCTACCGGCAGGAATGCCTGGACATAATACATTACATATACATGTACATATATGTCATATACATATCAAAATGTCCAGGCATTCCTGACGGTCAGTGTACATTACGTTCCAACTCTCGATCGATCGCTATCCCATCTCGGAGTGTATTCTCTCGATAATTAATTTTAACATATATTATAGTTTTACTGAAGTACTTGCGTCGCACATTATTGCTGAAATTTCTTTCGACTTAATTGTAATTAAACATTAAAAATCGCGAGTATGATAAATAAATTATATCATAAATGCCGTAAATGCGACGCATTCGATGTATTTCCGGAAGTAGCCATTTTCAAGCGTGAGAACGTTCCCTACATGTCAAGTGTATTTGCATTTTTTGCGAATTGAATTTTGTGCGAATTACTTTTACACGAGCGTTTATTTGTCGTTAAAAGAGGAAAAGAGAATATTTTTGTCGTTCCTAAAGATATAGATCTGTAGAAAACGGCTGTCTGCTGACCGTGGCCGAGTCGCGCATAAAATCGTATCGTATCGGAGTGGGTCATTAGCACTTAGCAGTCATTAGGCGCTTGGATGCTGTGGATGCGTCGTTTGGTACGAGACGAGCAGAATTTTCGCAGGTGAATTGACAAAAATGCAAATTCGAACGTAAAAGAGCGGCGTTCCCTTATCCCTTATCCTCGACAAGTGAAGTGTATTACTGACATTCGATTTAGGCGGTTGCTATGCGGTTTTTTTTCGACCTCTGACAACGAGGACGGATTTAACTGGATTTAACTCATTTAACCTCCCAGTCCAGGTGGCTAGGTGTTTGAAAATTCAATTGTGATTTCCTGTTTTCTCTCCATATGGTGATTGCGTTCGCTCAACTCGCTGGCAGCACGAAGCACCTCCGATCAGTCTGATCGTCGTGAGATCTTGCTTCTGATTTCGATTTCGACCCGACCAGACCCGACACGATGGCACCGCAATTGCAGATCTTGTCGAACATTCCGCAGGTAAACGCCAATAGGCATATCTGCAATAATCTGCATCGATAATGATTCGAGAACGCATATATTCTTCAAGTTTTCACGATTGCTTGGCACATTTCTTGCGAGGAATAGTATTCTGCGAATATGTTCCTTTTTTCAGCTAAAATTTATTCGATATAGTGCTACATTTCTATGTATTTAATGAATAAAATAGCCATTTACATAAGCCAATGTACTTAAATAAAATGATACTTTTAGCGACTAGAAAACGTGGAAGCCACAACAACTGGCTATCTTTATGGTATTATGTACAATGATACCCTCATAGTTTTGACATTCAGTATAAGTTTGTGTAACGATGAGGATAAGAACATACCAGATTCTACGATGCAGTTGAATCTACCTGCAGATATATATTTATGTGGCGTATTACATACTGGCGAATATGAAGAAATAGATACTGATGTTTTCAAGGTAACTACAGGATATCACTTATGTTTGATATATTTTTTATTTATATATCTTATATATTCCATCCATTCTTATATTAACCTCAACATCATGAAAATATATATGCATTGCATGAAAAATTAAAGGTAAAATAACATATATGTTTGTTTGTTTGTATAGGACATCGATATTACAGATAATCCGTTGCTTTTAAAATATTCACATACTACGTCAGACATACAAGCGTACTTTTATGTGCATCAAAAACTGGAAGCTGTAAATAATATCAGTATTATCACCGAAGATGATCTTTCTCGACAGTTTGTGTATATCAGATTACAAGCGACTCTGCCGTTGGTTGTTCAGGATGGAAACGTATTGGAAGCTTTACAAGAGTCACGAAAAAATGTGAGATTTCCTCCTTGATTAACATTTATGTCAATTTTTGTATCTTATAATTAGATATGCCGCATATATATATCGCACAATTTTGCACTGCTGTAGATCGCATCTGGAAAAATAGGAATACATTTTCCTTTGAACAATGCATACCTCTTCAGAACTGATGACAATTTAAAAGATACAATGTTAAAAGATATTTTACTTGTATCTAAAGACCAGGAGAAACTTTCCACTGGAACAAGTAATATAGTTGGACCTGTGGTATGTATTTGTAGGCTAAACTTGTGTGTGTGTGTGTGTATATACTACTTTAAACAGAAATTATCTCAGAGTATTTATACATATTTTGTTAATTTTTAGAACATTATACATGCAAATATGTTATTAAAGATATCAAGCGATAGAAATTCCGAAGAATCTGTCAGATTTGCTCCCGTCTTGCAACACATGAAAAGTGCGTATTAAATACAATAAATATTAACGTCATGTTTCTTATTTATCACTATTACAATTGTTATGTTGCAGCATCCTTTGACAGTTTAGAATGCAATTTACACATCGATGCATTGTCACTGATAAACTTGAATGTAAAATCAGCCGAATTGCACGCGATTCTGGTGGAATCCACTTGCCGGAACATTAGACTGATTGAAATACAACAAGAAAATCAGTCTGAAAATATAAAACTGCCTACAAAATTACCTGAAGTCATGCATTTTAAACCTCAAGGCTGTGGACATTTATTTACAGTAGTATATCCTGGCAATTTTACTGACGATAACACAAGTAAGATTTCATATCTTGATTACATCTGTTTATTGTCGATCATGCAATAAATTCCATCGCTATGGTTTGTTCGTAATATCCTGTATCATCATTGCACGTTTTTTTATCAGTAATAGATGTGTCATATATTTGCTTTTATACAGACCAGTCATATAATTTCAGTGGAATATCGCAAGGCTTTACACAAGGCTTTAGCGTTAGATTTAACTAGACCGTATTTTCGACGTGGAAATTCCGTCAAATTTGACACACAGGCAAATGAGATACTTATAAATCCTCATCGAGCTCTTTTAGACAAAGGTATATATTTATATTCTCAAATTTGTCACCGTTTGAAATCGTTATGCAATTATTTTAATATTTTGCCTTAATTAGGTGGTGCAGGAAAACTCAGTATTGTGGACGGTTTGTATTCGTATCATCATTATATGCAAGATAATTTCGATGACAATGGATGGGGATGTGCCTATAGATCTCTCCAAACCATCATTTCATGGTACAGGTAAGAAAATATCGAGAGTAATCGAATAACGTGTATGTAATGTTGAAATATTATATACTGTCAATATATATGTATAAATTGCAATCTGTTATACCATAGATTACAGGGTTATAGTGAAGTACCAATACCATCTCATCGCAAAATACAACAGTGTCTAATCGATATAGGCGATAAACCTTTTACCTTCCTTGGTAGTAGACAATGGATTGGTTCAACTGAAGTGAGTTTTGTACTGCAGACTCTCCTCAACATAGATGTAAAGATACTTCGTGCATCAAGCGGAGAAGAGATGCTGGACTTAATCCCACAGATTGCAGATCATTTTGATACACAGGGTACACCTATCATGATTGGTAAGTTTTAATTGTACTTCTTACTTTGTATTCTACAAATAATTAAAATTAAAAATGTATCTAAAATATTAAAGTAATAGCTTTCTGTTCTTTCTTTGTATAGGTGGAGGAGTGCTAGCTCATACAATTCTAGGAGTTAGTTACGACGAAAATTCTGGAGAGGGAAAGTTCTTAATTCTAGATCCACATTACACAGGTACAGAACACTTGCCTACCATAATAAGTAAGGGATGGTGTGGATGGAAAACAAAAGATTTTTGGAAAAAGGATGCATTTTACAACATGTGCCTTCCACAAAGGCCCATAGCTTTCTGTTATTAAATATATCGTATATGTACATAATTTAATTTTATAAATATAATCAAAGTAAAATTCTCTGTTACATGTTCACATTATATATGCACATATATGTATAGAATAGATTTCACAATGTATTGCATTACTGCAACATTTGTAACATTTCGTTTTACTTGTGCAATATATGCAACAGTGGAATAAAAACAATGAATATACAAACTCTTATTTCTAAATAAAGGTAAATTTAATTAAGAATTTTCTATGATAAAAATTAATATTTTATTGGGTATATTATACTGAAATATGTACCTTTTTGTTACAATATATAATTTTATCTTCTATTCACAAATATTAAATTGATAGTAACATTACATTTAATATTTATGATTATAAATCCTATGTTACTATCGATACAATTCATTTCGTGTGTGTGTATATATATATATAGTACATCTTAACAGACACTCTACAAAAGTCTTACTTTCCTACAGAGTTTTGTATTAACTGTGCGAAACGATTCGTAACAAAAAGGGAAACGTCTATGAATCTATCGACGCAATTGTTTATACATGTTTCTGTGCGGCCATCCAGTTTACTTCCTGGCTTATCGACGCATTTATCCCAACAAAAGTCGTTGAACTCGTGAATCTAAGCAAATTTAGAAACTTTTATGAAACTTTTACGCATGACGAACGGAAATTTCTTTCCACGTAGATGCGCAAGCATTCCTCGAGAATATGCATGAAATAATGTTAAAACAATTTAGGAAAGCAGTGAATGCGATTTAATACGTGAAAAGCTTATCTATGCGTTAAAATCTTTCACCTGTGCGTTGAATTGCGCCTTTTGCTTCTCGACCATTAGAAGCTCCGCTAATTCAGGATCGATCCCTTTACCGTCCTTGTCGGAAAAGGAGCCGCTGTCAAATAGATCTGACATGTTTCAAATTGATTTGCAAATCTTGTTGCACGTGAAAATATACAGATCTTCCCTAAGTTTTGCACGTGGTGCTCGTGGAGAATCCGACAGTAGGTAGTAGGTAGACCCACGACGAGTGTAGACTGTACTGTAGAGTGTAGACAACTGTAGACGAACGAATGACGAATGAAAATCGTATTCGTGCACGCTAGTAAGGTTAGGATACAAACGTGCCGAAGGCATAGACCTCCCGTAAGTTAGCCGGTCAACTTCGACTTTATTAATTTTTTTTTTTTTTAATCGTTTGTTGGTCGTTTGTTGGTGATTGTTGGCCTAATTAGAACGTTTGTTGGTTCTTAATTTTTGTTTAAATTAAAAAAGAAAAATTAGCCTTAAGTTAGCCGGAAAAATTTTATTTTTAATTAAAAAAAAGCCTAATCGATGCGTAATCGTTTGCTGATGATTGTTGGTCTAATTTTAGCGTTTGTTGGTTTATTATTAGTCTTAAAAACGAAAAAAACCGAAAAATTATCTCACATTAAAGTAATCGAAGATTGGTTTATTTGCCTACGACTTAAGGTTTATTTCTATCAATTTAAGGCTAACATCTATAAAACTGGCTATGAATACGGGCCTTAACATCGGCAGAAAATCGCGAAAAGATCAAGAAACATGGTGGTTCCCTTGATTTTATCAGTCGAAATATTTGCATTTTACTTTGAATATTAGAGATTAAATCAGTGTACAACAGCTTTAACGTGCACTGAGTGCGTACCAGCTCTGACAGTGAAAAACGCTATAAAGAGGATTTATATCTTATTTTTTCTTGCATAGATAAACAGAATGTTATCGGAAAGTCATCTAAGCATTTTGAGAAGAATCTTCGGAAAGATGAACGTAGAAACCAATTGTTGCAATTAAGAAGAAAGAAGCGCGAGCAAGTATTTGCGCAGAACAGAAATCTCGGTGGTTTTTCTTCGTCACCTGTTCTTATCTGGGTCATACCGTTGCAAAGTGACGTGGACATTGTTAATTAGTTACAGCAGATACAATTTAAAGAACATTGTATCTGCTGTAACTAACATGGACGAAACTGCTAATGTTGCTACTAGTCCAAATGGCATTATACATATTGGGTACGCTATAAAGCAGGAAAAGAACTTGTTTATTCTATTATTAGTGAGGTAAATTAAAAATTTGTTAATATTATATATATATATATGTATTTGTATTAATTTAGTGTTCCAAGACTGAAACAGTGGTTTTCTATCATCGTACCATCGATGGGTGACGTTTTAGCAACATTAGATGCAGCCAAAGTTGCTACCACGTTACTCTTTGTTACTTCTGTCGCGAGTCAAGCAAACGATGGTACGCAGAGATATTATAGGCGATTGAGACAAGGAAATTATCGTGTCTTGCCTTGCTCAAGGTTTACCTTCTACAATAATTGCAGTGCATAATATTCAAAGACTTCATATTAAGGTAAGTAATGATACGTTTAACACTTTATATAAAATTTACAAAGAGTAAACTCTTCACAATAAAGAATTGATTAATTTCTATATTTGCTCCAAAGATTTATATGTTTTAATATTTTATTGCTTTTCTTATGTCTTAATAAAATTTACATTATTTGTTTAACGTCTTAAATATTTAGTAAAATTATTTTTAATTGGATAAATAAGACCGTCACTCACAAATGGACGACCTTTGCGGAAATTTCTAGCAGATGACACCCAGATATGGGTGACATGGCACTCAAAGTGTTAAAAATCTTAGAATAGAATATAGAAATTAATTCATTCTTTATTGTGAAGAGTTTACTCTTTGTAAATTTTATATTGCGCATGTCAAACGTGTTACTCATCGATTATTGTTTGATACGTTTTAAACGGTAAAATAGAAACGTCAAGAGTATAAACAATCTGTGCAACATGCAATTTCAAAATGGATTTCCGAAGAAAAAGTTCTTGAATTGGACACTGCAGCCAATTGCTTAAATATGTTACGGCGTGCTGGATCACAAAAGCAAAGAAGTTTGTTTTACAAAGATATCTTTTGGCCGAGAAAGTCTCATTTGAATGTGATGGATTACTGGATATTGACTCGCATCTTTATATTTTTGGATTTTCACGTTCATCCATCAGCCGCACAAAGTATTTTAATATTCTTCCTTCAGTTGCAGAAAGTATGTATAAAAAAATAATATATATAGTTTTACATTTTTTTATTAATAAAACTAAAATGTATGCATACATTTAAACGTATATTTTCATTTTTGACAAATATTGAAAATCTTTTTATTATTTATGATATTTGGATTATTTTAATATGTGTGTGTATGCATACTTTTTTTCTATTATTTAGAACTAATATAAACATGCTAATTGCACCTAGAAATATTTTTTGATATATATTCTTTTATAATTTATGTTACAGCTTGCACCTGTTTTACAAAATCTTCAAGGTTCAAATAAAAGGTAAAGTTATATATTTCTTTATAATGCATATTTAGTGTTACTTTGGTTTTACGTGTAGTGTATATATGATATGTTTACATAAGTACAATAAAATAATTGCTTTATAGATTCGACAAAATGCCACGCAAGATTGCCGTGCCACCAGAAGAGAGCATCCCAGTTGTAAAAAGATTTATGAAACAGTTTGAAATTGAACCCTTGCGGAATCTATCGCTGAGCTTTTCTTCATTTTCGATCAGATCGACGATCCACTTCTTGTGTACGTTGTAAAATACAGCCGAGAAATCTTTATTCATCAAATGATCTTGTAATATGCCCTTCTGTTCAGCCTCAGTGCCAATAAAAGATACAGATAACGATACATTTATGGCTAATTGATAGGGTTCATAAAATTGCGGTTCCAAAATCATGATCGAGTCTAGAGCAACTTCCTCAGTGTTGCCGTAGTCAATGTAATTAACATAGGCCATTGTTTCGGTGAGACTAACGATTCTTCCTCTGTACCATTGACCGTCGTCTAAATATTTCGTTGCGCATAATAAATGTACCTCTGGCTCGAGTCTTTGACCAGAATTAGTGTAATACTGTTGAAGATCTTCCGACAGTTTAGTCTCAATATCCACGTCCGAATACCGTTGCAACCAGATATTGGTAGAATGATCCGCATACGACACCGAGACCTTGTGAGTTGAACTTAGAATAGGCATCGGACATACGGGTGGTATCTTCTCCTCAGTATTCATTATCCCATTGCCGGATAGATCGTATAATTTTACGATATAAGTCTATACGAACAAAAGATGGTAATATCCAAGAAAATGTTAATATTTATTTGAAACTTACTTATATATTTGTAACTGCAGCGTAAAATTTATACAAACCTGCTATTATTGACTTCTTCCACATAGACTAACACTTCTTTGCCTTCGAGTTCCTTCAATTGTTTATCTACGTTGGACGACGCTGGCACATCTTGTAGGGAGCATTCTAACGCTTGGTTCTGCATGACTACGAGCTCTCCAGGTAGAGCTAAAGCCTAGATCATTAGATTGTCATATTAATAATGGGAATTAATGAATATCAAAACTACAAGTTTCTTATTTATACATATTCATAATTTACTTATAATTTCAACAGTTCCAATATGACAATTTCGTATTGCAACATGATATATGGCATTAACTCGCATCGTGGAAGCAATAAAACCTGTAGAAATATTTGTAAATATCTGTCTATGTACACTCTCATCATTCAGGATTTCATCGTATGCCCCAGTATCAATGAACTTTACATCAAACCCGACGGACCGTGTACAGTTAATCACCACAGCTCGCTTCCATGTTCCATTTGTATAGACTAAACAACCCGTGCCAAGACATAACTCGCGAGTTGATAATCGCGGCATCACCTGATATTAACTTCTTATCAATAAGATTCGCTTGAGTTCATGCGAACGATCGTTAGGCTGAATGAGAAGGTACAAGCTCTTTTCAATGTTAAGTTATTGTTATTTTAGGAAATTTGAACATTATGATGAAACATTCATTATGATACTGTTACAATCAATTTTTAATTATTTATCTGTTAATACCATACATCGTGCAATGATATTTAAGACATTTTATTTTATAAAGTCGAAATTATAAATATTACTACAGTTTCAGAAAGTACGATTCGATTCATTCAGGAATGTTGGGCTAGATATAAATTTTGTTATAGGATGAACCAGATTCATGATGTTAGTCATTTGTGTTAACGATATATTAAATTTTTAAATACATGAATAAAATCTTTTCCATCACCGTAATATATTATATTTCAGAATCAAAGTTCAAGAAATAATATGAGTAATTTCTAATTTGTTTAATTTTCGAATCTTAGAATTTGTTTAATCATTTAAGAAATTGAAGAAATTTCAATTTAAATTACAATTAAATTACAATTTAAATATATGGATTTTGTTGTAATTATTAAATAATGATATCATAGCTTGTGAATAAGACAAGCCGTTAGTTCATGGTTGTTAGAAAATGAGAAGTTACTTTTCTAATTTTCCATAAAGTTTATGAGCAATATATGACAGAATATGATTCGTGGCTGAAATGCATTTGTACTAAATAATACCTTTGTATCTTTATTAGCCATGTATTGATCAACAATGCTTTCACATTTTGAAGCAGATGGAAGCTGAACATAAAACTAGGTTGTATTTTTTACATTAGAAACTCTCGTTTTGAGAGTTTGGCCATTCAAGAGGCTTATGTCCACTCTTTCTATAACATTGAGTTCTTTTACTTCTGTATCATGTGTTTCTGGAGCTAAAATATAAAAAATATAATGTTTAAGTGTGTCAAATAATCTGGCATTTAACATATGAAATGCATAACTATTGTTATAAATGTGCATCGGAATATAAATGAATTTTGAAATAATTCTTACCACTGATTGTTTCAGTCGAGGTTTTTGTAGTAAAGGCTGCAAGATTCTTTTGCACCAAAATATTACTCACATCTTGTCCATCATGGTTTAATGAAATTATATATTGATCGTCATTAAAACTATGGAATATGCATTCGTATTTATCAGCACTGAAGCAATTATCGAGCGCGTTACTATCCACTTCAGACCAATTCGAGTTACTATTATTAGGTACGATATCTTTTAAGGAACACTGCACTGCTAATCTAGGCAGATGCATAAATTTCTTCTCGACAGAATAGATATTATATTGATCTACGATTGCGCAATTTCCAAAATCTATGTACTGAACTACGTATGCATCCTTCCACGTATCAATATTCACAACTTCCGCTCGATAAAGAGCTCTATCTTCAGAAAATATAGCTATAACTGCTGAACCAACCTAAAAAAAGTTACACTTTTATTAACTCGATCACAGTAAAAACAAAGTAACACTAAATATGCATTATAAAGAAATATATAACTTTACCTTTTATTTGAACCTTGAAGATTTTGTAAAACAGGTGCAACCGTGTAACATAAATTATAAAGGAATATATATCAAAACATATTCCTTTATAATACGCAGATAAGAACAGGTGACGAAGAAAAACCACCAAGATTTCTGTTCTGCGCAAATACTTGCTCGCGCTTCTTTCTTCTTAATTGCAACAATTGGTTTCTACGTTCATCTTTCCGAAGATTCTTCTCAAAATGCTTAGATGACTTTCCGATAACATTCTGTTTATCTATGCAAGAAAAAATAAGATATAAATCCTCTTTATAGCGTTTTTCACTGGCAGAGCTGGTACGCACTCAGTGCACGTTAAAGCTGTTGTACACTGATTTAATCTCTAATATTCAAAGTAAAATGCAAATATTTCGACTGATAAAATCAAGGGAACCACCATTTGATCTTTTCGCGATTTTCTGCCGATGTTAAGGCCCGTATTCATAGCCAGTTTTATAGATGTTAGCCTTAAATTGATCAGAAATAAACCTTAAGTCGTAGGCAAATAAACCAATCTTCGATTACTTTAATGTGAGATAATTTTTCGTTTTTTTTCGTTTTTAAGACTAATAATAAACCAACAAACGCTAAAATTAGACCAACAATCATCAGCAAACAATTACGCATCGATTAGGCTTTTTTTAAATTAAAAATAAAATTTTTCCGGCTAACTTAAGGCTAATTTTTCTTTTTTAATTTAAAAAACAATTAAGAACCAACAAACGTTGTAATTAGGCCAACAATCACCAACAAACGACCAACAAACGATTAAAAAAAAAAAAAATTAATAAAGTCGAAGTTGACCGGCTAAGTTACGGGAGGTCCGTTTCGATTTGATTTCGGTTGGCAGACATTATGCAAGTAAAAATATATATGGCCGACATCGTCGACAATCGTCGACATTGCTCGATGAAATATGAAACTCCGTCGCGCGTAGCCGTGCGTAAATCTTTTGTATTAGTTGACGCACGATTCTGGGATACAAAAAATAATTCAAGATACGTAGATTCCCTTTTAATCGTCCGCCCGTAAAATCTCTCGAGCTGTTCGCGCGATCGAGAGGCTAAACCTCTGACAAAAATGGCGTATCGCGGTGTGAAGGGCTCCGATCCGTTTGTGTCGAAAACTTCCCGGAATGAACGTTTCGCGCAGATGTCGAAGCAAGAGCAGATCATTCAACAAAAGAAGATGGAAATCCAGGCGAAAATGCAGGAGCAAAAAGCGAAGGAAGCCGTGGAATCCATGAAAAAGTCAAGCTCGTCATCGTCAGCCTCGACCACAACAACTAGTAAAAGTGCTCCAAAGTAAGCGGAGTAAATCTCTTCTCTGTCACGTCACGTCGCGTCAGTTCGATCTTCCGGACGAAATTTACATTATAATTTACGCGTTTGAAATATTTATATCGATTACTTGAAGGTGTAAAATTTGGAGGAAGTAAAATTCATTGTTTGTCCATAGGGAAGATGATGACAAGCCTACCATGAATGCGTTTGCCAATGACGGCAGTTTTCTCGATCAGTTTAAAAAGATAGCCAGCAAAACGACCGGCAAACAAGAACAGGATAAAGAAGATAAGAGAAAAGATGAGAGAAGCTACGAAGTTGTTAGAGAGAGAGACAGAGAAAGAAAGCGCAGCAGCGAAAAGAGTAGAGATTGGGACAGCAGACGCGATCGCAGAAGAAATGACACACGATGGGGAAGAAGTTCGGATAGGAAACACAGCTCGTCGTCGAGTCCATCGCCTACCAGGCGAAGATCGCCACCTAGTCCAGAGACGCGGCACAGCTACAATCAGTCACAGAACGGACAGCGCGCTCAGCAATTTAATCAGCAATTCCCAATTCAAAATAACAACCATGTCTCTTCCATCCCGTCCCTCATGTCGCAACCGGTGCAGATGCAAATGACAAATATACCACCCCCAAATATAAGGAACATGACGCCAAATATCCCATCTGCGCACATGCAGAGGATACCGGTGTCGAAAAATTTTAGCAACAATTACGCTAACATGAACGAGCATTCTAATAATGTGAGGATGCAGATCGCGCCCCCACATATCATACGTCCTCCACCACCTCCTCCCATTCAGAGCATTCCACCTAATACAAATGTTCCACCTCCAAATATGCAGATGTCTCAAGCCATGCCCATGCCCCCCAACTTATCCTCGCCGTCGAACGCGCAACAGCACATCATACAAAATCCGCAGCAATGCAACGTACCACCGCCGGCGTGCAACGCCAGTTTACAGCCTCCGAATATTCCTCCGCCTAATATTCCACCGCCCAACATTTTGCCACCGATGTCGCAAATGCCTCCGACTATGATGCCTATTACAGGCTCGCAGGCCATCGTAGTAACGGTATCAAACGTAGCCAATGTTCCACCCCCAAACGTGATAACGTCCATGATAATGTCAGCACCTCCGCCAGTGCACACCGTCCCATCGACGATCAATTCGGTCCCACCTCCAAACTTGAATATTCCTCCGCCAAATATCCCACCTCCCAATGTCATTCCTAATGCAGCACCAACGCGCGGTCTTATGTCCAGTGGCTATGCTCTTTCCAATCAGGTACCTATCTCAGTGGGTCCTCCTAACGTACAAATACCACCACCTGTAAGACCGCCGGCTAATCTACAAAGTTCCGAACAACAAGGTACGATATCACAGTTGAGAAATACGTTTCTCTTGTGTCGCATAGCTGTGTAACGTTATTTATAAGCACTAGACACTTTGTTCTATCTCTTGCACAATTTTAACGCAATTATGGGACATTAGGAAAATAATTTGTTGTAAGATATAGTATTAAAAATTAAAAAAAAAGAATTTATATATCTATATATATACACGATATTTGTTTATATTTATAATTATTAAAATGTACATGTATACACACACATAGACACACGTATAGATATTTGGGACATTATTATACAAAGTATCTAACAAAAGATTCTAAGTGTGTTTAGTAGAGGCTGAGCAGCTGGCACGAATCGTGGCTGACTGTGGGGATGAGATAGAACAAGAAGTGCGAGAGAAGAATGCCCAAGATCCTAAATTATGGTAACTACTGTCCTCACTGGTCCTCGTTTTGTATTTCCATTCCCCTATTCCTCGTTTATAATATAATTAATACTTTTATAATATCTAGGACGATAATATTTTATTTTGTATTATAGGACATTGTACAAATCTTTATCACATAGTTCTTGACATCTTAGTAACATGAAAGATTGAATGTACAATTTTGTTGAATGGCCGCTTAATGTGAATTGTTGCAAATATATGTTTGCATTTCCTAAATATCAACTGCATCGCAAAATTATTTGCTGATTATAGAAATTTGTCTACATGTTTCTTATATTTTCATAAAGCAAGCTATTTTTAGATTCGATAAAACTGTTACTACTGATGAATGCATTCTCACATGAAACATATTTTTTTTCTTACAATCGCAATAATCGTACCATATGTATTTGACAACCCATGACTTACAATTACATAGGACACATTTCTTTTTCTTGACTTTAATGTTTTTACTAATATAATATTTTCCATATAAAAAAAAACTAAAATTTTGAAATTATAAAAATGTTACAAAAGATATGATATATGAAAAAGCTTGAGACAAAATATGCAATTATCTTCTAATTGAGTTTTTGCGTACATTTGCTATATTCTTTTATTTTTAAACACGTATTTAAACACGTTATTCTCAACAACCGAGTTTTATCTTGTTTCAAACATATTTATTTCACAAAGTAAATATCTATACTACACCAGTAATGCTTTACATTCTAAGATTTAAATTTTATACGATGGTTTTTAATATTAGTCAAAAGCAAGAGGAGATATTTGTCATTTCAAAATTTTATTACATATCTCTCAAGTTATAATCACATTTTTTGGAGCATAATTATATATTTTTTCTTGTTTTTGGTGTTTATATGTAGCGCGCATATTTTGAAATGCCAGGCATATACTATATGTAATATCACAGTGCCTCCAATTTCCTTAATCCAAACAAAATCTCAGATTATTTTATTCTGCTACTTTTTACTTCACGTCTATATTAATGTTACACTTCTATGAAAGTATTGTATCTATAGGAATACATATTACTAGACAGCGTTTTAAGTATCATTTTAATCAAGGTTTCTGCACCAAAAGCAAAGTGCAGCGTATCTGCAGTACAGGGGATTGGTTTCTAAATTACGTGCGGAGAAGCCAGATAAGGATAAGAAGAACAGTGGTGCAGAACTTTATTGTCCTGAAGAAGCTCTTAGTGACAATGACGAGGCAGATAAATCTCAGAAATCTCATTCAACTCCACATGGTGAACTATAACTACGTATACAGTTCGGTAATATTTAAGACAAACTTTATTAATATGTGGTTTATATGTACCACTGTTAGCAGATCAGTCAAAGGATGATAATAGGGAAGAACGGAAAAGAAGAAAACGTAGTCGCTGGGGTGATCCAGACAATAAGGTTCTCGTTACGGAGACAAACGTACCTTCTGGTAATAGATCAGGTGCTGTACTTCCGCAACCTGGCATAGCTATACCCGGACAAATTGGGCAACCGGCAGTTATAATACCTTCTCCATCGAAGAGACAACAAATTAAATCAAAGAATCCAATGCTTACCAAGATTTCACGGAATGATCCTGCACTTATCCATTATGCGAGACAGACGTTTGGTACACTCGATTTAAGTGAAGAACAATGGAAAAAGGCAGAGGATCATTATAAGGTAGATTATTGCATCAATTGTAAAAAAAATACATATAGAATATATTAAAATTCACTCTCTCCATCCAATTACACATGAAAATGTAAGAAAGTGAATTTTAAAGATCAATTATTATTTTGTACATATAAAAAAAATATATATCTTTTTTTAGATAAATCTCTTGTACCAAAATCTCTTAAGGAAAAGAGAAGAAGTGAAACGTTTGGAAGCACAAGGGAAACATAAATACGAGTACGACAGCGATGAAGAGACGGAAGGAGGAACTTGGGAACACAAACTGAGGTCAGCTGAAATGGAGGCGACACAGATGTGGGCCGAGGAATTAACCGCGCAAGCGGAAGGCAAACATCACATTGGCGATTTTTTGCCGCCGGATGAGTTAAAAAAATTTTTGGAACAATATAATGCGGTAAAGCAGGGAAAAGAACCTGATTTGAGCGACTATAAGGAATATAAGTTAAAGGAAGATAATATAGGTATGTTCCAAAAATATTTTTTTTCCTCTCTTTCTCTATCAATATTAAATTTATGTAACAAATATAAAGTAGTTAAATTTGATGATTATATTCTTCATTACTATTAATTAAGTTAGCAAACATTTCAAGTTAAATACTAATAAAACTAAAGTTATTCTTTATTCCTTGTTAACAATTATTTCAGTTGGACAATCCAATAACATTTTTCTACTTACAGGGTTTCAGATGCTACAAAAGCTTGGCTGGAGCGAAGGACAAGGGTTGGGTAGCGAGGGTAGTGGTCGAATTGAACCAATTAACAAGTAATACTATTTTTACATTATTAGTATTACTAGTTATCGTCATCTCTCGTGTCGAATACGTTTGTCTAATATTTTCAAGCACTTGATCGTTAAATACGTTTCTAGAGCGACGAATAGACTCGATAGCGCAGGTCTAGGTTCTGAAAGACCAGATGGTGTATCTAGGGACGATGATGAATTTGATGCATATAGAAAACGGATGATGCTTGCTTATAGATTCAGGCCTAATCCATTGGTAAGTATCACGATTGTTACAATAAAATAACGGAAACAAGAAAATATCTAATGGCTTTTAATTACTACGTTTTCTTTTTCAGAATAATCCAAGAAGACCTTATTACTAGAGCTAAAATATCACTAAACTAGTATTCCTTTTATTACCGAACTATGTAGTAGATTGTCTTTATTTTGTATATTTGAGATTGTATATTTCATTTTAAAATATATCTCTTATACAATTTCCGTCTTTCCCTGAGTGAAATTGTTTATAAAAACTGGTTTATCAAAGTTCGAGTGGATTCAAATGATGAAAAGATATATAGATGTCACAAATTTATAAGCAAAAATTTTACTGTACACACTATTTTTTATACTTCAGTATAAAAAAATTATATATATCGCGCAATTATTACCTTTCGGTAAATTCTTAGTGACCGAAATAATAATGAAATTTTTGCAAAGAAAAAATTATTTAACATTACTTTTTCATAAATCTTATGAGAATTTAATTAATTTTTGTTTATTAAAAGTCAATAGCGATATCTATGTCCGATATTTCAAATGATATTTCAGCATAAAAAGAGACAAATAACTTTTACAAGTTACGTCTATGTAAATAAATCATTGTTAATGAAATTCCTTTAACTCGATTAAGCAGACTTATAGTAGTACAGTTACACTGGTTTCTAATTGTAAGTTTAATATACTAAAGCATTTTACTTTTTTAATCTCAAGATTTTCCTTTGTCTTTAGTATCCGTGATGTCAATATTATCGTAAAAGTATTGATTTATATATAATTTCTGTCGACGAGATCCTTAAAAGTGCCTATTAACATACTTCTATAAAGACTGTCATTTTGCACTCTATCTTGGAGCGTATCATCGTCATATGTACTTTTTATGTCCAAACCATTACTGGTCATTATATGTACAGTGTAAATAGCCATTCCCGCCGCGTATTTCCCGAATTTGGTAAAATGTTGGGACAATACCTCGTAAGGAAAGAGGATTTTCGGATCGTAACCGGCTCTTTCGATACACCTGGATAGTGTTTCGTAATATTCGTGTATTACCTGATCGAAATATTTACTCCTTGTTTCTTGCGTGCAGCAGCAGAAGAGTACATAAATTAGATCTAAAACGGGAGACGCGTAACGACATATCTGAAGGTCTATGAAACGCAAGTCGCACGGATTTTTCTCCTGAAACGAAACGATGCCATATGAGATATGTGAAAGTATGCTTATGTACATTAACTTAATGCAAATCTTAGGATAACGATGTATATCTTATTGAGAAAGTATTTAATCGTATATACTTGATCGTATTTGAAGAGTATGTTGTTGGTCCAAGAGTCACCATGGTTTACAACGGCGTATGGCTCAGCGGCTTTTCCATCAGTTGCATCAATCATGTTCTGCGTTAGATTATCCACGAATCGTTGGTACCTCTCGGAATAATGTTTGTCTTCGTTTGCTAAAGCCTATACATGGTATAAAGAAAACACGATTCAATTAAGTACAATGGTATCGACGATTTTTAAGGACCAACGAAATATGAAGTACCTTCAATATGACATTGGTGAGCCGTTTTTCAACAATAATACCAATGTTATCTTTATCAGCTTTTTTTTTAGCGTGTTCTTGAGAAAACAAGGGTTCTTGCATCCGCTTTAATTTCTCGAAGCCCATCGGATTCGCGGAACGCGTAATAAAGCTGTACGCGTGCAATTCACCTAAGCATCGTAACGCCAACCTGAGATGCGGATAATCCATAATTTTGCTTTTTGACTTGGCCATCATAAAACCTTGGGGCGTTAGATTTTCTAACATCAGGAACTACGGTAAATTATATGTCGTTATTCAAATGTTCGCTTCTTGTCGCTTCGAGTGTATATTCTTTAGAAGTAAGATACGAATCTAATCTCAATAATCGCGCTACATCAGAAACATGTGAAAGTTTATCATATGTTATGAGATAACTGAGGCTGATAATCGCAATGTTGTCGAGTCACGTCTCATCTCACCAACAGATATTTGTACTTGTATCGATGAATAAGCATCTTTATGTACGCGTGTGTAATATAAATAAATTACTCGCAAGAAACAGCTGTAAATTGCAATTAGAGTGAATTACAAAATAGTTTCTTCTCAGTTTTCTCTGTTAAGGTCTTATCAGTCAAGTATAAATCACTGTTATTAGATGAGATGTTGAAGCTACGTCTCGTGCAAGACGAGATAAGATAAGGACACCTTCTATTGGAAGGTAAATTACTTTAACTCATTTTTTATTTTACGTCACGCGCGCAGAAGTTCTTCCATCAAAATGTCAAGAGATATTACGTACGTGATGTTACGTGCCGAACAAGAATCAAGAAGTGCACGTGTACTTTCGCGAGCCATCTAATTATATCAGACACTTTGCTCCGTACCTCTACCGCGTGCCTAACATTGATTACATCTACTTTTACGGCTAAATACGATCGGTGAAAAGACTCCAAAAATTGCGGAAGATGTATATAGTATTTATTTATGTCGATTTGCGATCGCCGACCGTTTTCTTATATAAAACTTCAAATACGGTGGCTTTCGAACGAATAATTGGAGGGTTGCGATTTAAAGGAAAGCTATACGTCCGCGAATTCGCTTCCGTGAATTTCGTATTTAATTGAATTCTAAAATTGATAATTGCGCAAATGTGGAGCCGCGCCAAATTATAAGAGCTTCCTTCGTATTAAATGCTTAAATGCAGATTGGCTATTAACGAAAATATTGCGTAACGCAAAGGTTAACCGGACCTTATGTCTCACTTGATAATCTTTAAACCAGTTTATTATATGCCCGGGCGTCGCGCGCGCATATGCGTGCCCGTGTGTCCGTGTGTCATTATAAATCGACATTTCACTTCGCGACATGATGCCCCGCGTTTTATTACACGTATAAATCTCGCCGAGCCAATTTAGCAAACGCATCACGAAGCGCATTGTCTTGAGGACGTACAAAAGAGTCAAGCATCATCGAAATAATTAGCTTCAGCTGATCGAAATGAAAGATAATGTTACGAGTAATAATAGCGCTTGAAATTTTACACATACGCGTACGTAACGATATAATCGTTCCTCTATTATTTAATATTTCCTTGAAAAAAAAAAAAGTGATTGTCGAGCGGTTATCTTTCTTACCGCTCCATTACGTGGCCGCGCTATATCCGCGCAAGAAAAGAGATTATGTAAAGGCGACGTATGGAATTTACATGTGCGATTACACGATTCTCGGCTCTTTCGTACGTGCATTATTATTGCTTCATCGGCGGGGATCACGTACGGCGGTGGTGAACCGCAAAATTACCTGTTTTCCGGACTCGTCATTAGCGTCGTATAAAATAGGGAAGCGGTCGACAAATTCGCCGCGTCCCTTCATAGTCTCTTTGAAAATGGGCAACACCTCTCGATAGAAGAATATCTCGCGCTTGAACAACTTTGCGACACTGCTGTCCGACAGCAGATCGTCGGGGTTAATCTGCGTAGTTTTCAGTATAAGCTCAATTTTCTTGACTTCGCCGTTCTCGATGCTCTCGATCGTGACGCGATAAATGAGGCCAACGTAATTATCGCCCTTGCTGGTGCCCTCGATTATGCGAAATTTCGGAGCCGTCAGCTCGATGGTTTTCGCGTATGCGCGTAAATAACCGAGCAATCGCTCGTCCGACACAGTTTCCTCGTCTGCCATTTTCCTTTTTTTTTCCCCTTTTCCTGCCCGTTGACGCCTTTATCTCGCGAAGATCGAGCGGATGTTGCTTACAATTGTTCCTTGCGACAGAGTCAGTAACACTCTAAGCTTTGTTTCAAAGATCGCCGAGACACGGAATCGAACGGGCAATTCTACACGCTGCCTGCCGCACCTCGGTGATAAGAGAGCGATTACTGGAGACGATCGTTGAAAAGCATCGCTTATATTATTTTCGTTATCGCTTTCTTCAGTTCGTCAATCGTTACTAGGCAAACTATAAACATTATGAAATATACAAGATTAAACTCTTAATCTAATTCTGAAAGAAGCTCTGTACGCTGATACATGCCATCTTTCACTGTTTTCTCTCTTCCTCTCTCTCTCTCTCTCTCTCTCTCTCTCTCTCTCTCTCTCTCTCTCTCTCTCTCTCTCTCTCTCTCTCTCTCTCTCTCTCTCTCTCTTTTTATTTATCTCAAGTAAATAGTTAAATTTGTTTGATGAAATTGTAAGTTAAATATTCTTGACGTGTGCTGTTAAACTCTGTTAAAGCGGTTGTTCACCTTTAACGTTACCTAGAACGAAAGGCGTTCAGAAGTATGGTTGTGTCGCTTACATCTGTTAGTTATTTTTATACCAAACGCGCAACAGAGAAAGGAAGGAAAAGAGAGGAGTGTGAGGCGTGGCGAGATACTGACCACCATTTCTCCAATTAAAGTGCCTTTACCCGTTTCCAGTCGAGAAACGGTGTTTCCTACGATAGTCTACTTAAGTCTGTTATATATATCTTTTTTAAAAAAACAAATGTATATATGTATATTTATTTGAGAGATTTTATGTATATATATATATATATATATATAAAATTTCTCAAGTAGCTGTTACAGGAAATATCATTTAAAATATCTCTATCCGTTTCCAAACAAAAAATGTGCATTCACAGGCAACAAAATGTATAAAAACTTACTCTTGCCTACTTATTCATTTATATACTGAGTGAAAATTGCTCGTGGAATCCTCGTTAACGGACACAAATCACTCATCCTAAACGATCTGGCGAACAATTTGATCCGCTCACTTTACTGACCGAATAAAAACGCGAGACCGAGTCGAGTATACCTGTAAAATAAGAAGAGAAATTCTCAAGGAGAGGATCCTTGATTTAAATAAACAGAAAGTTATAGACCGAGAAGGATATCCCGCGCGGCTTCTTATCAAAAGCACGAAAAACGACGATGATCGGACGTGCGCGCATTTTGTCGTGGTGGTACAAACGGGGAAAAAAATCGGCTGGGGAAACAATCGGTATCTTATCCCGAAGAAGTTGACCAAGATCTTTACGTCTCAGTGCGGCGGCACTCTCGTACACAGTGTGACCCTATACAATTTTACGAACCTACCAACTTGTACTAGCCGCTTGCGTAATCGTGACTTTCATACGTTGCACTTTCGTTTTCGAAAGTGTGACGTAATCCGCTATTTAGACAGAGGAATCCGATGGAACAAAAAAAAGAAAGAAAACTATCATCGGACGCGTTTTCTCGCGGAAGCGTCCGAAAAGCTTCCGAGAAGTCGGAATCGGAAGGGATATAACGTACGCCGTGGAGAACGCCCGTCCGCGGCTCTTGAAGCTTCGAGAACATATTGTTAACGAGGCGGCGCATTGCCTTGTTCTATTTTTTTTTTCCACAGCAGGTACGCGAGGTCACCTGTCGTGGGTATAGTATTTCTCCGCTCGAATCGTTCTTTACAATTAAACCCTGTATTTTTCATCTCTCCTTCTCTCCTCAACGTCTCTATAAGTGCGTACCTATAATATTTCACTGCAGATTAAAAGGTACGTAATAGTATAACAGAGGACAAGACAACATGTGATGTCATCTTCATATATACGTGTACATTTTCAATCTCTCGCGCGTCGGTTATTAGCTTTTCAGCATTATCTCACGGCGCTCGCCGCGCTCATTGTTCGCATAAATAACGTCATTGAAAAAAGAAAGAACGATAGGTATCGCGATCCCTATAATTTACTCGTTTCTCAGTGCCCGTTGCGTTACTCGCGTTAAGCCTTGCGCGCTCGCAGCTCGTTTCGCACGTACCGCGCGACGACGTGACGCGCGATATGACGTTCCCCCCACGCTCCCCCACGTCACGTCCCCCGGGTTGATTACGCAGGATGATCCCCCGATTTTCCGCCGCGATCGCGGCGAGAGTCCGCGTCCGTTCGGTCCGCGGGGGCGTTGACACGATCGGCGGACGCGAACGCGACGTACCCTCTCGGATCAGTCGGATCTCGGATCGCGAGCGGATCTCCCTCGGGGAAGGAGCAGGAGGGGAGGGGGGGATCTGTTTTTTCCATCGATCCCGATTGCCCAACGATCGAGAGGCACATAATAATCGCGAGAGATTGTATCATAGCGGGCCGGGATATTTCAAGGCGATACGACCGTTCTCCAAGTCGCCGCCGCCGCGCCGATTCGGCCTTACTCCAGTATCCTCGATGTAATAAACGAACGAGACTTCGCCCGGAGCGCTCGTTTTCCTCCTGCTTCTTGCAATCCGCCCGGGCGCAAATAAACGGCGCTGAACAGATCCGGTCGGATTCGATCGTTAAAGTCATCGAGGAACAATCGTACGGTCGGGCGTTACGCCGTTACGGTCTCTAATGCTTCTCCTTTTTCTACTTGAATTTTTCTCTACTCGCCTTCGTTCGATTCACTTTGACGCGCCTCCGTCTCTTTGTTACCTCCGCTTTCCCTCGTTATCTCTTCACCCTGCGGCACTGCTCCTCGAAATTCCGATACACTCGACACGGATTGTCGATCGCGGCACACTGCGAGATTATTTCGCGGAACATTGTTCCGACGGTAAAAATGTCCACGTGACATTTTTTTAATTGCCTTCAACTAGCCACGATTAGTCATCGTCATATGCCTGTGAGTCGGATCACAGATCACACGGCGTACTTATTATCGCTACGTCGAGTGATGTAATAGGCAATAGTACGCGTGTACTTGAAATCGCCGTATTAATTTTTACGCCTACATTTTATCGTGTTATTGAAAGAAATTTTATGATAATTCGCAGATTCATGATGGAGAAAAGTCAGGGACGATTGGTTCTTGTATAACACAAGATGCTGATCGAGGAAGCGCGCGGTGTTTTTTTTTTTTTTTGCGGAATCTCATTTACAGAGTCGACAGCTCTTCGATTTTAATATTTTTATAAGAAATAAAATTGACGTCAATTGAGAAGTACAGGCAAGTTCAACATTTACATTTCAACGTTCGCCGTTGAATTTACTCTCACGTTTCTCGATCTAATCTTTATGCGTGCTGCAAAATAATTTCACTGGCTTTGTAAGTACTTCAAAAACAAGGCATCACGACGAAGAGGACTCAAAGACGATTAGTTCTTGTATAATACGATATTTCAGATTTAATTAGTTTTAATTTTAATTGTTACAGGAAATAACTACTGAATGATTTATGAAGAAATACAGGCCGTTCGGGTGCCATGAGTTTTAGCATTCAGCGTTGAATTTTCAAAGGTATGCAACGAGTCGAAAAGCCGATTTCTCATGACTCTCGATCACCGTATTGCAGAATGCTCTCGATCTCGTTGGCGTTCGCCCCCGTAAAGGGTCCTGAGAACAAAGCGTTACGATAATCGTCGCGAAAAGAGATCTGCGGCAGGCCGGGGATGTGGATGTGGATGTGTGTGTATACGTGTGTATTTCCTGAATGAAAATCCATAACCGGACGCCGCCGACGCAATGCGGTCCCCTTTCATTCCGGGGCCAGCCACAGTCACTCTCGATTTCGTTCTCTCTCCGCAAAGGTTCCCGTTCCCGGTCGCAACTCGCTGCGCACAGCCTATGCGGCAGCCGGCAGCGGAGCCGAGCGGAGTCGAGCGGCGGAGTGGCAGACGGGAAAGGTACCCCGGGCCCCCGGGCCCCGGGTTTCCGTGGGGTCTTAACACCCCACCCTTTCACCGTGTGTTCACCGCCACCTGTACAGGTCGACCGAGACTGGAGAACGGGACCGGGACCGCCGCCGTCGCCGCCGCCGCCGCCGGTTCTCCAAGTTGAAAAGGAATGGTAGTGAGAGTCCGAGACTTGGAGAGCCGCGCGCGGGAGCGGGGAAGGGAAAGGGGGCTTTTCACGAGCGGCTGTCGCGACCGTCGAGAACGCTCGCTCGCTCGTACGTTCGCGCGCGCGTGCGAGCGCGCGGCCACTTTAATGTGAAAGTAAAGTCTTACAGTTGACCGAAAACTGCGTGCCCGTCGTGCTCTCGTCGGCTATCCGCGACCGACGTGCCATGCCGTAGCGTGTTGTTCCGCGCGATCGTGCGATGTACATGTCCGTACGGCTCCAACCGACCGGTTCTACGGCCGCGGTCGACACGTTGTAATAAAAAATAAGAAAGAGAAAAATTAATTTAAAAAAAAAGAAATAAACCCCCGGAGATTCGCTCTAATCGCCTCGCTAATTAATTGCCGTATCGAAGCGCGAGTTGACTCATCCACGGCGCACGCAATATTTCAATCGCGACGTGTGCTCCTCGACTTTCTATATACACTTGTCCGGCGTTCTTTCGTCATAATTTATCTTCTTGATCGTCAGCTGTCCCTCCATGCTGCGCCTATTTCTGAAGGACTCGATTCGCTGGACGATACGAGAGCGACGTTAGCAGCGGGACCACAAGAAGAAGGAAGAAACAGAAAGAAAAGAGAAGAAAAAAAAGTGAGAGAGATACGCAAAATTTCATTCGTCGCTTCTCAATCGAGTAGCGATAAAAATTGGCTGCCCGAATCTGTAACTTCCGGCGAAGTGAGGCTGTCTCGATTAAGTTGGACGTCTTCCCTCGTACAGCAACGCAGGAGAGTGCTTGTGGCATTTGCGCAAATTTGTTAATTTGTTTGCTTTAAAAAAGAAAAAGTGGAAGTGCGAATATCGAAGCTATCCTTTCCGAAGAAGTCCTTCGTTTAACACACGGACCAAGTGCGATCGGTGTAACGCGAAAAATTTACTGTAAACGGTACATAATTGATCGATATTCCTGTATTATTTTTGAATGAACATCGCGATGCGTTAACGCATTTTCGAAAGATATGTCACGTACGTTCCGTGCGTTCGCCAAGCCGCGTGCGGATCCGTGCGGACAAGTTTGAGGAGACTTTAACGCGCAAATCGGACTGCTGGTCGGTAGTTATGCATGGATGGACGAGTAGAAATCACCGCGTGTAAATGAATCTCAGCCACGGTATTATTTCCATTCGCGCGAACACTATATCACTATGTGATAAATCGGAGTGCGCGTGCGACAAGTGAGTGCGTGTGTGGACTAGAAGTTAAATGTCTGTTTATCCATGCGACGAGGCTAAACAAAACGAAGGAAAGGAGGAAAGGAGGGAAGGAAGGAAGGAAGGAAGGAAAGTCGAAAGCGTACGCGGATTCGCGCGCGATTCATCCATCGGGTTTCTCGATAAGAGTCGACTTGATTAATTGCGAATCGAATGAGTTTTTCGCACATGTACCTGTAGCTATGCGCACACGTTCTCAAACGTAGTCGCGTCGATCTTCCTGCTCGAGGCTTTTTTTTTTTTTGGAAACTTATACGGTTCCGCAGAACATTGTAATTATGAAACGAACGGTGCTCGTCATCGCGTGCGTTTTGGGCTTTGTCTTAGCGGGAAGTCCTAGATTACCCCGAACATCCGCTGATCAGCGTGGCACGCGTAGTGCAAGCCATAATAATAGTACCGGCGCAACGCCGCAGCCGTCTTCCCGCAATTTGCAGCGAAATAGGTGAGAATAATTGAGAGAGGGTGTCCCCTCGCAACCCGATTCTCCCTCTCTTTTCGCTCTCTCTCTCTCTCTCTCTCTCTCTCTCTCTCTCTCTCTCTCTCTTTCTTCCGCTCGAACGTCTCGTTTTTATTCGTTTATTCACGCTTCTAAAGATGAAGTACAAAATGAACCGTAATAACAGAGATCTCTTATAGACGGGAGAACCGAACAGTTAACCGCTCGTTACGTAAACCAGTCGATCATACTCCCAAAGCTTGCCGATACTCCGCTTACGAAACTTTCCATTTAGTTTGCGAATGTATTCATAACCGTGCATCACGCGATGTTGCAGCTTTACGTTAATGACACTAAATGCGATGCAGATGCAGATGCATCTTCAGTAGAACGATTCGGAGCCAAATGGCAAATGATTTGATTCGCGGAACGGCATAATGAGTCTTGTTCCATTTATAATGTAATAACGAGAAGAATAGTTGAATAGTTGAGGACTAGTTGAGTAACTTTTCGATGATAAAATTACAATACCGTTAAGTTTTCAATGATCGAGTTATTGACGAATATTTTTAGTCGTCAGTAGTAATTAGGAAAACATAAAAAGATATTGAAATTTATTTTATGATTGGAGAGCGCCTATTTCGGTAAATGGACGGATATTGGCAATGAACTAACAATTAGACGAAGCCAATGAATATTATCTGTTATAGGGAGCAATACCTTTTCAACGTCTTCGAAGTAATAGTATCAACTTTGGAGTCCAAGTTACAGCGAATCGAGAATTTAGATAAGGCGGTGGAGCACTTGATGAGAAGAGTAGAGGCTTTAGATTCCCGCGTAAACGATAACATTGACAAAACAGATGCGGTTATTACTAAGCTTAGGACGTTAGATTTGAAGCTTTTCAATGCGTATCCTATCATATCCGCGGAAACTGCAACGAGAATTACCGAAAGCAAGAGCGGAAGTAGCGCGGAAGATGGTGAGTATGAGATATATATATTTTTACGAAACTGTTTGTTTCGAAACTTGGTTATTCAACCGATCTCGATTTCTTTTTTTATATACAGTACGCCAAAAGATAAAATTGTATTAGACTATTTTAAAATATTTATGAACCATCAAAACGTACGCACGGCAAGAGAGATGACTCGAACTGATTGCTTTGAAGAAAAATTGACATATTTTATTTTCATTACATTGTGACGATATTAATTTGAAATTAAACAGTATCGCAGTATTTAACTAAAATGTTTTTAACAGTCCCATTTATACGTGTGATTCATCACGATCAAAACGATCAAGCACCAGAAACTCTTGGCGAAAAATTGATTTCCCTGGATCAGAAGGTCTCCGATATCGACCATAAGCTTGTCAATCTTAAGAATCAGCTCGACAATAATTTCTTGCAAACCGATGATATAAATGCCGAGGCGAGTGAAAAGAAGCCTGTCAGTATGAGCGTCATCGAGATCACCAAGGCTATGAATAACGAGGTGATGAACCATATGACGCTCGAGATTGGGAATCTTAAGCAAGCGACAAGTAGTATGGACCGTAAGCTTCAGTTCCATATGAATCTGATGTCGGATAATCTCGGAGCGGTGTACAATATGATTAGTGACGTGCACGGTGCTGTTGTCGAGAAAAATTACGAGAACAATCGGCATAATCGTCCTAATGTAACAACGAATGTAACCGAAGCCCCGACGAAACGCAACAAAGCCGATCGTCTTACCGAACAAATGTATCCGATACTTGTCGTTTCTGAAAAGATGGATCAAGTTTGGAACGCAGTGGTAAGTTTTTAATATGAGAGAAGCGTGTTGAAATTCAGTGTGCGAATCAATGTTGGTAACAAACTGTTATTACGATCAGTTTTGCGCGTAATGTCAAGAATAATATAACGTTAATTTGAATAATATTAGATGGGGACCAAGAGTTCGGTGGACGATTTGCTACCGAAATCCGACGAATTACTTACTCAGACCCAAAGGCAAGAGAGAGCGATTAGCGAAATTCATGCCGATCTGAAATCAAAGACAAATAAGATCATCGAGAATCTGGAGGGTGTCGAAAGCCGCTTGAGGAAGCAAGAGGACGATGTGGCCACTCTCGCGCAACGCCCGATTCCAGCTGAATTGCTACTGGACCCAACAATCGACCGGCTCGTTGAATATGATCCGAGCAGGTAAGAATTTCTTATACTAAATAACTTGCAAAATAAATATCGAGGATTACGTGAGAATACTATAATACAATGGCAATATATATATAAACGGCAGTTTTTATACATTTGATTAAAAAGTAGTACGATTTATTGTTCTTTAACGAAAACTGTCCACAAATTTTTCCGGTTTATCGGAAGTACTTTCCATAATACAGTAGAAGAAACGTCTCAAACACAAACTAATTCTCTCATGTCGTTTATTCTAAGATACGTCAGCGTAACCGAAGATTTTGTAACGGAGATGCCCACGTCTACGCTACCCACTGTCTCACCGCCCTTGTCAACCACAACATCGATATCGTCCGTCGCTTCACCCTCGAACAATCCTACTAGTTCCACGACACCCATGACGGCAACATCTTCGACTACCGCGAGATCAAATAATAGAAATCGGGGAGTGATATTTCCGAGTGTTAAAAATAAACCCAGTTTAGCAAATTCTACTTTCACAAGCGACATATTAATCAATTACAAGGATATCAAGGTATTTTAATATTTTGTACGACTCTCTCTTTTTTTTCAAAATATCGTCTCGAAGTAAAGCGTGTAATTATGAAAAGAAAATATTTACAAAAGTTAATTGCCAACAATGTATTATTCAAGATAATCCGATATAATTCTTTAATCTTATCAGATATTTTTCGCGAGATTTATTTCAGAGAGCAGAAAACATTTTGATAATATCTAAATATATCGACTTTTAATTTTTTATTATTTTCTCTTGTAAATTTAGGGTTATTCTTGCGTGGATTTATTAAACGGAGGAATGCGAGACAGTGGGATATACTACCTACAAATACGCGGCACGACATATTGGTTCCTTAAAGTCTATTGTGAACAGGAAATTGCTGACGGTGGCTGGACGGTGAGTTTGTTATCGACATCAAAAACAATGTGATAGCATTAAAATATAATATTATCGGAGTAAAAAATGATGAAAGAGGACACGCGCAACGATTAATAATGATTTACAACAAATTTTTATGTAAAGGTTATTCAAAGGAGGGATGATTTCGGAGAGCCAAGGGAGAACTTTAATAGAGATTGGGCAGATTATAAAAACGGTTTTGGAGATCCCGCTAAAGAATTTTGGCTAGGCAATGAAAACATATATATGTTAACAAATAATGAAGATTATATGCTCAGAGTTGAACTTGAGGACTTCGAAGGTAACAAAAGGTATATGCCTAAACTGTAGATTAATTATCGTAGCTTTTTTACTGCTGTTAAAAAGGAGGAGAGGGGGTATTAATGACGAATATGTAGCCTTACAGTTTTCGTACTGGCACATCGTGCAGGTATAAATTGAAATCGGTCGAGTACAATTATAATTTGATTTTATCAGGTACGCACAGTATTCGCACTTTAAGATTTATTCAGAGGGAGAGTATTATAAATTGGAGATAGATGGATATGAAGGAAATGCAGGAGATTCATTGAACGATCCTTGGTACGGATCGAACAATAGTCCGTTCTCCACATACAACAGGTAAAATACAACTTATAAAATAAATAACGTAGAACGTTTATTATATAATAAATGAGATATTTTTATATCATCGTGATAATATGCGAAATTGCTGTGAGAACTCATTGGATTTAGAGATATTTATGCTTTTTAGGGATAATGATAGATCATCCTTGAATTGCGCTTCGATGCTCAAGGGTGGTTGGTGGTGGAAATCTTGTGGACGTGGCTTAAATGGTCTTTATCTAAATGATCCACAAGATCTTACTGCACGACAAGGTATGTTTATAAGTCGTGTATAACGCAGATATTAAAAATTAAAGAAAGTTTTGTACTTCTAACTAATGTAATAGAGATCGTAAATTATGAAAAAATTAAGTTAAACTCTCAATTTGCACTAATGAATAAAAATTATATTATTGTTAAAGGTATCGTATGGTTCCGTTGGAGAGGTTGGGATTATACTTTAAAACGTGCACAGATGATGATTAAACCAAAAGGACCAGCAACAACGACGACAACAACAACGGTATAAACATTGGAATTGTATAAAGTTTGAAACGTTAACTTAATCGAAATTTTTAACGCAATTATTAAATAACAAAACCTTGCACATAGTACTTAAATTATGTATTGCAAACGCATAAACACGCTATTAATATGAAAATTTAAAGCACTTTTTTTAATTATTTTTCATCCATATTTATCCATATTTGATTAATTCAAAAAGATTGAATCTCAAATTTTCTTTGTACTTGACATAATAAAATAATACTGTTTAATAAAAAATTATTTTTAATAACATTTTATATCTGCATTAATTTATCATAATTTTAAATATAAAAATAAGAACTTGAGATACAAGATTGATGTAGACAGATTGAAGATTAGATAACTGAAAGAGAGATATTTAAAAAGAAGTTATAACAATTATAAGAGAAGTATCTGAACAAAATAAATATGTTAATTATAATGTAAAATAAAGAATATTTATGATGTATGCAATATGGTATAAAAAATAATGCTCAACGCCATAGTTTAAATTTAACGATTTATTAAAATTATAGTAGTTATATAATTCAAAGAACTATTTCTTGCAACACTCCATTTTTTATATCTATTTTTACCATTTTCAATCAATATAGAACTGTCTAATTCGTAAAGCTCGTTTTTAAGCTCTTCTTTCTTACCTTTAAATAGAATAGAATTGCGTGGCGGTAGAAGATTGCATTTCTATTTGACCCATCTTAAACTGCAAACGATGTAACCATCGTAAGAGTATCGCGTTTGATTCTCTTCGATTAGTAACAAAATGCTCCGCCATTCTGTTCGGTGGGAAATCGCGACAATTCTGCAATCGCATTTGTAAGTGCCCCGGTAGCTAAAAAATGAAATAAGCCACGATTATCGAGGTATTTTATCTTTCTGCTCCGATTGTTCAATTTTGTTTCTAACTCTGTTCTTACCTGGACATGATGAGAAAATAATATGGCATTCCACAGAGGTAGTAATTTACTCAATAGAATCGATCCGCATTCTAACAAGGCCTCTAGCAAGCTTAAGAAATGCAAATTAAGCATTTCAGAGAGCTAAAAATAAAATTGTCTTTACATGTCGTTGCCTCAAGCTCGTTTCAAATGTTTCAATTTAAAATAGGTAGAACTCTAAATCAAACTACATCGAGAATTGCACTCACAGCTTTCGAGTAGGAGACGAGTTGCAAAATGCATGGTGTTATCTTGCCCCAAAATTCTAACAAGATATTCATGGTGACATTGTGACTTTCACTGTTTGTTGCGTTATTCTTCGACATTTCCTCCAAATACATCGTCCAAAGCTACGGTCGTAATGCGTTGCAAATTAATAGAAACTATAAATATTTAATATTTAACAATCAAACGTATCACAATGTAAAATATAAGTACCTGGCAAAGAATAAACGCGTGGAAGAGCGACGACATGTGGAGGACCGAGGTTTTCGATTGTTCTGGAAACCCCGAGAAAATGACTTGTATGTGATCCGCGATGTGGCAAGACACTTCTTGAGGTATCGGTTGCGCCAATGGTACCGTTGAATGGGAATGACTGTTATTGTTACCAGTGTACATTGCTATGTGCGTAAGCGATCCCAGTAACAGCCAGGATAAGAGTCTGATATGGCCGATACAATCAACGTATTCACGAGCTCTAAAATGTTGATGGAAAAAAAATCACGTTCAATTAGGATCAATGATTAATTAGATAAAATCTTATTAATGGCAGAAAATGCAAAAGAGATGACTAATAGCGAAAAATAGCCTACCCTTGCTGTATAGACGGTGCGGTGTATAACCATGGCAAGTAACGCGCGACGGCTCTGTTCTCTCTATTGTTGCCTCTCGTAATTTCTAAAGCTACGTATTGAGCAAGGCCACACTTTAACATCCCGCCTATCGTGTCCTCGTTTAATCCCGCCTGCATACCTTTGTTATAACTCTAAACAAAGAGAAGTTCTTTGAGTAAATTTCACAGAAATGTATTAACTAGTGATCGATTTAACACACATGTTAAATACACTACCTTAATCTTGCTTAAAGTATGAAAGTCAGTTAAAAATTCGAGGACATCCGATAACTGATTCTTTAAAGATTCAGAGGCATTCGTGTTGTAAATCGGCGACATGTCTGTTTGAATATTATTTTCCATCGCAACGACACTATTAGGCAAGGATCCTCCAATATCCTGCGTTAATCACATTATTATTGATATCTCTTCGACTTATCAATTTTTAATTATATGACAATTAAATTATATCTGAAGTTTAAACTAAAAACCTTAACGTACGTCATAAATATTACGATTACTTACTTGGAGCACAAACTGAAGCAGTAACAAAAAATTAGAGTCCGGTATTGTAATTTTAAATTTAATGGCCTGCATTAACTCGAATACAAGCGTTCTCCCAAAAAAGTGTTTGTCACGATCACGAGTAAATCCTCTATGACACAAATAGCATAAGTCCGTTAAATAATTGTATTGCAATGTTGAGTTTTGTATAGCGTAACTTAATACTTTGGAGAATGGATCCAGCATTCCCTAAAAGAATATTGGATATACAACACTAATTCAAAAAGAAAAGAGAATCTCATGTAATTTTATTGATTAAAGTACCTTTGACTGTTGAATTCCTGGAACTTTTAATATCGAAATCATAATGCGCAAAAGAGGAGTGATATCCTCGATGGAAGGAAGCATAAGAACAAGTCTTCGAAATAATCCATCGAATTGTGTCAGCACTCCACTCCACGTGGCCGCAGCAGGACCCAATCCCGCTTCCAATGGCAAACAATCCAAGTAGCACGCAATATTATATAATATTATTGGCAGCCGTTCCAACGGCAATGATTTTTTCATATTTAATGTCTGAAATTGGATTTTACAAGATACGTATAATTTATTTTCCTATACGTTCCAGAAATGCGCTTAGTGAGTTACAAAAACAATTAAGGATTTACTTTTGTGCGTAATCAAGTTGCTTTCTTACCTCAAGCAATAACTGCAAGGGCGCGATCGGATTTAACTCGTTAAAATCGACCAAGGCTTGTGCAACGCTCTTGAAAAATTGCAACCTCGTCGTTTCTGTAAGTTGAAAGAATGTAACAATAGAAAAAATAATCTATTATTATTATTTAAAATTTTCCAGGAAAATTGATGTTGGAAAACAGCCGTGCTCGTAAAATATGTTTTAATTACAAGAAAATTTTTTTATAGTATATATGCTTATATTAAGAATTTGAGAATTAGGAAAATTATTTAAATTGATCTATTAATCTATCAAGTATAACACTCTTACCGTTCAAATGAGTCTGAAACATTTGCATAAATACTCCATTAGGTGCTAATTGATGGAGAACGCATCTGAGAAATTGGTGTGCTACGCTGACCGCACCACCTGGGAGGTGCATATTCGTTTCGCTTTGCCAAGGATACATTGCATGAAGGGACACCCTAGTACACGAGCAATACATGAGTACTTTATTTTATCAGCTTAAAAAAATATAATAAAAAGACAGTATTTACTTGGTAACTACGCCGAGTATTTCCGGCAGTAATGGTGCCGCTAGAGATGGCTCTCGATGAATAAACGTTCCCAACGTTATTATACACAATCCAAGCTCTTCGTCGGAATACTCTTCTCTTATCGTTCCGCATTCTGAACACCTGCATTGATGTTAGTTGAATAAAATTCAGTACGATAATAAATAACAATCTGGCTTAATAACATCCAGCATATTAAACTATACCTGTCGTAAACGCAATCGTCGCCGATGCGAAATAAGCTCTGTTTTAAATTGAAATCCGCATGATGCGCTTGTTGAGAGACGAAGTCTAAATTTTGTTGAGCCTGTGTACCAGACCTATTAAATAAGAAACAAATACGGATTAAAATGTAAGAATTATTCACATAATTTAGTTAAAAAGTAGTAACAACATAAGAAATTTACCAGGATTCCGTTCGCCTTGCGTGAGTAATCATATCTTGATCCGTTATAGCAGTGATCTTCCGTGCTCTGTCACGTTGAATCCGAAATTGATCCTTCGATTTCATCTTCTGCTCAAACTCTGCAATCTTCGAAACAAAATCTCCGGGATCAATCGCTGGTGGAGACGATTCTAAAGCCACTTGTTTAATTAGTCTTCTCGGACTTGGCGATCTACTCGAATTAACTTCATTGCACGTTGGTACGAGTGATGTTGACTGTGGATAAACATAATATATAAATAGAAAATGTTTTATTCTTACAAATTTATTTCGTCTCAAAAGTAAATATTTATGTGTTTGTAGATCGCGCGAGATTACATAACAATCAATTAAAAATGCATTCTTACCATATTTTCAGATGTTCCGCTATCCTGCTTTGTGAGTGCTACATCATGAGTGTCACGCTTCGTATTCTCATTCGATTTATTCGTATCTAAAAGAAAAATATTTCAAAGTGTTTGCTTGTTAAACAACTTTCGATAAAATATTACACGTAATATGCATATGGATATTTGTAATCGTGAGAAATCCTACGATCGGCGCGTACAAACCTTCGATGTCTGAAATATCGAGAGCTTGACGTACTCGCTCGACTAAGCTGGGGAAATCTCTCTGAGGACCAACCGGCAACAGTCGTTCTGGCGTTGGAAATTCCAGTTGAGAAACGCTACGCGGACTCATAATGTCGCTGGACATGCAAGTCTCGCTGTCTTGCTCGAACGAAGAACCTATAAAATTACAATCAACTTCAATCTTTTTAGATTAAACAGTCTTCTTTCCATTTTACTTTACTCAATGCATTAATTATCTATTCTATTATCGCTCTAAATATTTACTCACCGACTGTTAAAATGTCCATTTTTGACAATGGCGATTCTGGAGAGCCATATGTGTCCTCGCATTTTAATACGCGTTGCGCAGTTCGTGATCCTATAAGAAAAATTGCTTATCTTATTTGTTATTAATTAATAAAATTTGTTATTAATTAATAATATGCGAATTGCTTACCAGTCGCTCGAACTATTGTACCAATAGGAAGCAATCGTTCGACGGTCGGAGTAGTCATCAAAGGTTGCAAACTAGTAGGGGGATCACCTGTTTGCTGTCCATTCTCTGTACTTATGATTTGCGATGATATAGAAGAACTCAGCGCTGGCGAGCTCGAGTTATCGCTGTTTGTCACTGTAATCACTTGGCAAGGTGAAATCGGCGATGTCGCTGTAATTGTGATCTGTTCCACATGTTTTTGTCTACCTAAATGTTTCGCGTTCAAAGGGTCAACATTATTAATAGTCCCGGCAATCTTTACGAGTGCTTTTTCCTTTTCCTTTTCTTTCTCCTTCTCCATTTCCATCTCTTTCTCCTTTTCCTTGTCTTTCTCCTTTCCCTTACTCTTCTCTGTCTCCTTATCCTTTATCTTTGGTAATTCAGGTCTAAAGGTTTAAAATAAAAGAAAATATAAATATAGTTTTCTTTAATATTAATGAGAATAAACAATTATTATTAGAAAATTGTATTGAGTAATAAGTCTAACCTTACCTTTGAATATGAGAAATGCTGGTTGCAAGAGCTAAAGCACTTGATAAATCGTACGTTTTCGATGTGTCTCCATTGTAAGGCAAGTGTCCTTTACCGTTTTTTATCAGCGGCATAGCTGTCTTAGGCAAAAGTCTTGGAGGCTCCTGTTGTCCAGTGAGAAATGTGCTCGTTACCATCATTTTCACTCCTTCGTATACGCTCCATTTTTTTGCAGGGCCGCCTTTATTTCCCTGAAGCAAGAGATAACACGCTCTTGTTATAAAAACTTGAAGTAAAAGAGTTTTTGTTTGATTTAAAATCGGCTTTTTGCTGGTGTGTAATAACTATTTTATGCAGGTTGATTTGTAATAATTACCTGACTAACTTCATCTTCATTTCCACCTAAGAACCATGTAGGCTTCGTTACGGATTCCGTCTTCGATTTGTTTCGGTTGTTCGACTCAACCATACTCGTCCCGTCCGATACGATCGACATACGTGGTTCTTGAAGAGATGCGTTTCTGGGAACCGTTTCTTCCAATTCCCCAAGGGATCCTCCGCTGCTACCATGTAAGGTGCTGTCAGATTTTGGGCTCTCAGGTATCGCAGCCAGCTCGGACTCCGTATCATCCGCATTGATTGAATAGCTTCGCAAAAGCATTCGCAATAGCGACAAATTTTAACATGCTACTACTTAAATAAAGACATAAGCGTGTAATAACGTCAATACAATACGTCTATTGAACGTCATCCGAAAAGAATATTGTAACAAAGTAGTCACTGTATAGATAAAGTATAAAAATTACAATAGTAATTTAAAAAAAAATAGATACTAATAATCAAATAAAATGCTATTATTATGGTTAACTCTTTAACTGTGTAATTTTTTTTCACAATTCTCCGTGCAAGAATAAACTGTTTCAAAATGTGCAATTATATTAACTACAAATTTACTGACCTGGTAAAATGTTTATTAAAATAACGGCATGCTGGACTGTTATTTTCTTCCCAATGGGTTTCCATTTGTCCATGCATCCCTCCGGGACTGCGTTGATGCACCGAGATTGGTGCGCGCATCGGCGGGGTTTCCGTGTCTATTTCTCCCACCGTGTTCATTGTCAACTCGTGTTCAACTCCGAGCGAGGGTTGAGACACATCTGATAGATACGTTGCTTTATAATTACTTTCCGATAGATGATATTTACGATGTTTTAGGCTTGTCTAAATTCTCACCGCGAGATCTGGAAGGCGGTGCACCCATAACTACAGTCGCCGGTATCCTTTTGCACTGATGATGCTGCGTACTGAGCGTATTCAACACTATTTTCACTAACGCTTGAAGTTGATTACACCATGGTTGTTGTCCGTATTGACACTAAAAGACAGATTTATAATTGTCAAATTACAAATTAATCTATAAAATAAATTTGCGTTAAAATTTGTACGCCCATATAATTGCTTGTAAAAATATAGCTTTAAATCATAGATGTAGGTTTCTAGGAATTACACCTTGCGAATTATTTTATCTTATACATATTATATGTTCATTATTTTTTTCATGTAATTATTCTTTACCTTGTATAAGATAACAAGCAGAGACATCAACCAAGACCGTCTGATGTGTGGTTCCAAATACCAAAGACTGTAGTTTGGTGGTTGATGCTCACCAGTTGGGGGTGCAGCTTGCGGAGGATAAGGACAATATTGTAATATCGCCAGAATTGGTGGCGTCATCAGCCAGCCCATCACATGATTCTGGTCTAACAATTGTGGCAAATTCGCAATGAAGACGTTGAACGCCGGCGAAAGCCTATAATAGTTTTAATGTTTGTATTAGTAAATATTTTTCTAAACCGATAAAAATAACAAAAGTAAGAGCAAACTGATGCAATAACTCGATGTGTAATTTGATATAAATTGCAATTTGACTTTAATCGGTTATGACAAGATTGGTAATTGTTTGCAATTTTCATTTGCTTGTTTACAATACTTTTTACACTCATTATTGTGTTCGAGAACTATTAAACTACTCAAAATATTTAAATTCTTATAATTATAATTAATAAAATAATGTTACCGAAATCTCACCTCAGACGTTGCGGAGTAGTATGGAAAGTGCGCTCAGTTTGATTGTATCCCAAAAGAAGGTACAAGTGTCGCAAGACTATACCCTGTGTTTTCGACATTGGTTTCTCGTCCGTCGGATAGGCCTGATTAAATAGTATCGATTTATAAATTTGGACACGCAAGATCGAGTGTATTATTTTTTAATATTTTAATATTAAATATATATGATCAAGAGTTTTTTTTTCTTCTTCGGTTCATACAATTCAATAGGTTGATAACATACCTGATCCTGTCTCGATAGAAATTGCATTAAGAGAAAGACTAGTAGGTGCATCGTTTCTTTATCAGCTTCTTCAAGATCAACGATTCTGTGAGTATATCCCGGTAACGTGCTAGCTTCATCAACCATGTTCAATGAATGTATGTGACCATCTGCAAAGTTTTCCAATATTAGTTACGTTCTTCAAATTGAAGAGATTTACTAAAAAGAAGGAATAAGATCTACGAAGTAAGAATGTTGACTATATGTCTATATCTAGCTATATCACTTTTCACGATTCAAAGAATTAATCATAAATATATGCTAAGTAAATCATAAATTTATGCTAAACGGAAAAGGGAAAGCATGCATATCACATTTTATCTCAAAAGCTAATTGAAGCGATACACGAAGGAAAAACAAACTATTAATTCATGTTTTCAGATTAAAGCGAGAATAAAAGATTTTATTTTTATATTATTTAGAGTATATAATTTGTTTTGCTTTTTGCAGATAAAAGATCTTCCTGATTAAATCTGTGTATCTTACGAAACGATATTAAAAGGATGACTGTATATTGTTAGATCTTCGTTATCACTTGTACATTTACAAAACGTTTACCTACAAGCAAGTTGTGAATCTTTTCATAACTTTCTCGATCGATTCGCTTTACATTCGTAAAGCTCGTAAAGCGAATCGATCGAGATTAATAATCTTTACACTTCGAACATACATCAACAAGCATCACTAAAGCATTTCTGCCGATTCTGTGACTTTACATTGCTACTTACCGTTCGACCTATTCGACCGAACGATCCGTCTGGAGTCGATTGCTTTAACATCCTTTAATAGTCCGTGTAATACAATCGAGCAACATATTTGCGCGTATACATTAATGTCTCGTCTACAGCTACTCAGGCAACACACGCTACTCTACCTGGAATACTGTTATTAGGCGGGGTGGACCCCAACAACTGACCCAGTCCGAATCTCGAGCTCTTCCTTTTCAAGATCGGCGCGGAATACTGTCGGCTGTACACCTTTTCCTTTTCTGCGTGAAAGATGCGGAAAACAAAAGGAGAAAAGTAACACACAGTGTACGACATAGTCTGTGATGTGCGCGAAGAGGCGATAGGGATAAAGACTAAAGAAAAGCAGGAACGTTTAGAGTACGTACCTTGCTTAGTGTCTTGTCGAGGTATCATCGACGCAGGTGCGGACATTGTACGTTTGTAAGGCCATTTCGTGCCGAAACTCGCGCTCAGCGTCTTTACGGAACTTGTTCCGTTACCGTCAGATTGAGATAGTGCTTCGTGTGCGCGATGCAATTTCTTCATAAATATCTCGCTATTCATATCCGTATTTTTTAGATCTGCAACAGAAAAACTTGTTGAAAACGACGACTTTACTCGAATGACATAATTTGTTTAGATGTAAAATATCATAACACTTGTATTTTCTTCTAATAGGGTGATACTAACCGCGCAAGTAAGTCACATCTCCCGACTTCTCCAAATTGATTTGAGCCTCGAGAAATAGCGTGTCAAATCGATTCAAGAAAAATTCCCACGTCAAGATACGTCGATCGCTAAGGCTATTGTGTAGTTGATAAAGCGATTGTAATACCATTGGCCGGTCTACGATTACGGAATCGAATTGTGTCTCCAAGCATAAAATTAACGACTGAAATAAAATTTTAAATAATAATTTGAATGTAATAAACCATTTTTTAACATTGAGAAGACTTAATAGCCCTCTAATTTAAAAGCTCAATTTCAAATAAGTGAAATTTTAAGCACTTAATAAAATTTACCCTAACTGCCGTGTCGTGAATGGTACCGAGATACAAAGTAGCACGCTGCGCAACATACACATTATTGTCGTCCATACTCGTGATTAAGTAACAGAACGCATTTGCTAATGCAGCTTGAAGACTTAATATGTTCCGCAATGGCGTTGAGTCCATAAATCTCGCGATTAACGTAACACGTTCGACTGAAATGTTAAAAACGTTTATTTTTTTTTAAATTTAATCTACAATGAAATCAGAAAGTAAAATTAAATAATATATATTTGAAGTAGCTTTTATATTAGTGCAAAAGATCCAACTAGAATGATAATCATGGTAGTCAGTTTGTTCAAGTTATATGTGATTACCTGCGACGAATCTAACACGCCAGTCAGAATTGTGAAATTCTTCTTGTACAAGCCGCCAGAAAGTATCAGTGCCGCAGGGTAACGTTACACAATGCAATAATAATGGAACGGTCACTTGTGCTATATGCGAATGCTCTGCGTTTAAGAGCTCCCATAAGCTGTAACAAGATGATAAATGATTGAAAAGGCTGAAATCAAGTTCTCGTATTTTCCCATTGTTAGTTCCTCCGCAGAAAACACGTCTATATACATACTTTTTTATTAATAAATTCTCTTGGCACCATATAAAGAATCCTTGGTGATCCTTCACCGCCGTATTGAACGCATCACCGTACAAGCACATCACGTTCAAGCACTGCAGCATGTAGTAAAGAATGTCTGGCTTATCGATCGTCATTATCTCCTGCAAATAAAATTTTTCGAAAATAATTTTTAATTAGCTTAATCAAAGAGCTCTGACGATCATATAATTTATTCTTGTAATTATAGGACTAACGTTATGACTTGCGATCTGATTACTTGAAGAGCTATCAGTCAACGCGGAATTATTAAATAAATTAATAAAGCACAACTCTGTGCGCACATATCGCTTGATCGCAGTGATTTACATTAGTACCTTTAGTAGTTTGTGAATATATTGAAGTTGTTCCGGTAATTCTTCTATCGTAAAACGAAACTTTCCTACGGAAGTGTGCCAAAAGTCTTCCGAATCAGCTTCCGGACTTAAGCTCACGGGTTCATCGTTTTCGCCTATCAGATGTGGTTTCGCCACGCTCACCGTTGCGGTAGCTAAAAGCACGTGTGTGCATTTATATAACAATTATTATCAAGTCAATGTAATTATCGAAAAGAGTTGTGATGATACATAAAGTATTGGCTTACCAACGTCTGTTTCTGATAGTGTAACCGTTCTCGCGACGGCGGACATAATCTTCTCCGTCGGCATGATAGCTGCGAGGTCCAGCTGTTCCGAAACTGTCTCTACTGTCGCTGTCATAATCTGTTCGAAGAACTGACATAAACGATCAAAATAGCTATTCCGGTAACATAGATTAGCCTACCGTGTCTTTGTGATCGGGCCGTGTCGTAGAAGAAGAGACAGAGAGAGAGAAGCGCATACGGACACATATACACATATTAAGACAGTTTTAAGTAGCATGCTGCTTTATTAATGGAGGATCGTGTAATACGCAGTGACGTTAAAAACGACATTTTTTTCACGATGCTTGTCTCATTGTAGAGTAAATTTCTTTTTATTTTCTCTTTCCCTTTTCAATAAAGTCGCGGAAATTTAATCGCCAATGAGACAGACATTAAACATGTTATTAGCGTTCGAGTTTGAGAGTTTGCCATTTCAGAGTTTTGTTTATTAAGAGACGTACGTGTGGCATATGAACTAAGACCCCGCCGACAGAATGCATTTCTGGCATTGGCATGTTGATGACTACATCCGGTTTTGAATCGCCCTTCTTTGTCGCTTCCGGTGAACTTTTACGAGCATTTTCTTCCGCGGTTTCATCCACGATTGTCTGGAAAATATAAAAAACTGTTAATTTTCTCTTTTGTCTTACGTCTAACAAATTATTCCAATATTAAAAAAAAATAAATTACCATTTATTATTATTTATCGCATCTTTCTATTATTATAGCACTATAATTATAAATTAAATCGAATTATAAAGTCAACTAACGTCGGGGGGATACGCCGGATTTTCCGGTGCCATGTAAGTAATTAATTGTAGACATAATTGGTGCCAGATCACTCTCGACTCGCAATAGGAGCATTCGATGTTCACGTCTGACGTATCGCAGATGTGAGAATTGTTCCAATTTGACGCAACTATGGACTTCATTAAATGGCAAGCATCTCGGCAAACTCGTGTATTAATTCCGGTATGCTTGTCTACATTTTGAAGTTCCATCTGTCAAAAACAAATTTTTCATTACTTTCTCATTACGTAAGAATAAAAAGAGATTCTATCTATCATTGATATACAGATAATTCTTTGATATTTATATCTCACCTGTTTCAATAATATATCAAGCATGAGAATACAACAAGATAAATTAAGTTCTGCGTTTGTCGTAAATTCCATGTGTCTCTGTGTTGGCACTATATCATCGGAAAGTGGTGTTGATTTCCCTGAATCATTTTCCACTATGGGACCTAAACATTTTAAAGCCATGCGTAAGATTACACGGCAAACTTATGGTTTTAAATAATAAATTGCAAGAGAAAGTGCATTTAATTCATAATAAAAATCAACATTTTTAAATATCGATCCTTTTGGCAAGAGGTTCTGGATCGATTGAAGATACAGTGATAATCAGTATTATTATAATAATTATAATTGCGTACATGTAATGTTTACATCATCTTCCTTCGTAGACTTGCTTGGCTTTAGTTCTGACTCTGCCGAGCTCATCGACTGCATAACGGCAATTCCGTCGCTGAATATTGTAAACAATTGATCCAGGGGTAATGTTATTTCCAACATGGTAAGAGTCTGCAACCAATTAAGGGCCTGTTCTTGCACCTTAGCGCTCGTATTGACGAACCGCTTCGCTATGAAGTTATACATTCTCTTCACGTCAAATCCTAAAGAATTCATATCCCGATCCAATATCTTGCTGTAATATGAATTGACAGTTATCTTTTCGTGTAAGCTGAAAATTCTAAATACGATTACAAAGATCTCTTCGAAACGCATGCCTTAATATTATCTTTAGCTCCTGAAGTTCATTTTCGGGAACGTCATTCACCACCGCTTCCATCCAATGCGGCATCACGTAGTCCCATACGTCGGGCGTAATCACTTCGTACGGTACCAGACAGAACAGCCGATGCAGTCCGTCCTTCAAATGCGACGTCCGTGAAGCCAAGGTTTCCCTTTCGACAAAATTACAAGTAATATCAATTATGTTAACGTAATTTAATCGTAATCGTAATCGCAATGATGCAATCATTTATCATAAGGTTCACATATTATAATTTTAATTATATATATTATGTAAAGATTTTATTTATTTCGTAAAAAAGCGAGTCTCTCCCTTACCAATGACCTCCGACTCTGACATAGTCTGCAGGATGTGGTAGGAGGCAGGAAATAAATACTTCGTAATGGGTTTTCATAACTTCCGACAGCCACTCGCAAACGTACTCCGTTTTTAACTTCTCAAGCGCGCTTTCCGCTTGACCTGAAATATTTTCGATCGATTGAGAAATTGATCGTGTGAGAAGGTGAAAATATTAAAATTTATTCAGGAATACTATTGTGATTTATCGTTAAACTATCAATCTAGCGACACATAATACGATTGGAACACAGATTTGACATTTATCGTTTCCCGAATTTCTGGCATGCAAGTAATGGGAAGGCTACATTTTTCCAAGTATTCGACATTTAACAATAAGTGCAAATTTCAAATATGTGTCGAGTTGTGTGCTGATATATTTAATACATTGCATGCAATTTTTATCAATAAGGTCTCGAATCAATATTTTCTATTCATTTAATTTGTACGATAGAATAGATTAAATTCGGCTAAATATCTCAGGCATATTTTGGCTTAATTTCGGAAACAGATATATTCGTATATCAACATATTTCTCTGGAGACAAATATGGAGGCTGACAACATACATTTCACATATATTTACAGTGTGTATACAGAGGATGCTTACATCTTGTACATATTGCAACATATTTAGCCGACATACCACGCTACTACCTACGTCTGGCTCTCTACGTCTACTTGAGTAAAGTGTATATATGCAAAGTGTTAAATTACCAACAGAAAAGATAAGGTGTATAAGTCTTTTTTCAATACCATCGAAACAGTAGGCAGTGATATGAAACCAATGAAATAACATTGATAATAAACGGCCCAGTATTTCAACCGGGGTATCCTCGTTAGGGGTACAAAGTCCCACTAGCAGCCATACGCCATATCTGCCGAGGAGTTGTCGTTCCTCCAGGCTTGTAGGGTCGCAATGACCGAACGTACTGCCGATACCGCCAGTACCGCTCCCGGCACTGGTACTTCCTACGTATCCCATGCCACCCTTATTGCTAGTACTAGCACTTATATCTGTCGTGTCCCGATTGCTATCGATACTTATCGGTTCAGCTTCTCTGAGTAAACTGTAAGACAAAGATATCGTGTCTAGCTGAGCTTGCAGTTATCACTGACGATTATGATAGCTTACCTGACAATCGCTTGAACCATATAGGTTTGCGCTTGCGGGTCTAGCTGCGAGATGTGTGGAAGCGCCGTGTGAAAAACGTGATCACCGCCACGACGGTTGTTATGACGGATACTGTGACACTGCTGACAGTATCTTATAGGATGATTTCCATTGTAACTTGCGCATTCCGTTGAAAAGCAAACGCTGATAGCCGACTTGTCCGTCCCTCTGCAGTTCTGATCGAAAAACAAAAAATAAAAATATCAAATCAAATTTTTTAAATACTTAAGCGAATTCTATCGGACCCGACGCGCTCACTTTGTTCTCGCAGACCATGGACACCTGTTGCATCGGATGCAAAATGTCGTTAAACATTTGATTCGGATGATCCCGATGGATCTCGTTCGCGCACTCGATACAAAGATAAAGAGGAGGCGGAGATTCAACGGCGTACGTGATGGAAATGTGGTGATTGTAACAGACTTTTGCTGCTTCCGCATTGCCGGCATTCGGACAGCTATCCCGTTGGCATACGAAGGGGGTAAAATCATCTAAAACGTAGTTTTGCACATCGTATCTCAGGAATTGTTTGCTATCTTGCTCGCAAGAGATATGCATACGAATATAATGCATTATCATTATTAATTATTAATTATATATTTACTCACTAGCAAATTTTACCAACACCGCGCGGCGGTCAAACAGATTTGGGTTAAACGAAGGCCAGTAATAGAATAGCAATTTCGCAGCTGACGCTCTCGCCGACGCGGTGCCATAGGCGATAACGCAAAGTATGTCTTTCACGACTCCTGGCTTCAGGGCCATCAAACACTCCAGCAATTGACAGTGATGCGCTGGAAAAGAGAGAACGTTTCTCTTTCGTAATATACACATGTCTACAAATTTATTCGCACAAACACACACTTTTGTATATAACGAATGATCTTAGAAAAGCGCGTGAAGTACTAGCACGAATTAATTATCTAATTCGACAATTCTAAACTAATATATTACAAATTAAATACTCGTATTAATTTTATACTTTTCCTTATAATACACGTATATATATATATATATATATATATATATATATATATATATATGGTACCTGGATTATTGGAATACTGAAACACCATCATTATAACAGCGGCCACTGATTGACTAGCGGCACTCTCATCTCCAATTTCAGGTTTTCTTGCTGAAAATTAATATGTCTGTAAAAATCGTTCATTTTCTCTCTTTTTTATTCTATCGTTAGCTTTCAATTGCTATAATTAAATCTTGATAATGTAACTGTAGCTGCAAGCTAATTAATGGATAATTAAATCTGGATAATGTCGTGTCATAAAAATAAAGATGTTAAATCTGATTAAAGCTCTTATGCTAAAATTATATTAATCCTAAAATAAAATGCGCACTATTCTACGCTTTATCAACTGGTTTTTCAGCCGGCAAGCCGATTTTTGCTTCCTCATATTCATTTAACGGAAAAGCTCCTAAAATACTAAAATTTTCTTTCCACACTCACATTCTCTCCCGGCAGCTGTTATTCTCTCTTAGAAAGACGAGTGAATGTGTGCTTATCATATAATATACAAGTACAAGTAACACATATAGAAATATAAATGTAACGGAAAAACTCACTGATGGTGAACGGTAAAATGTGAAAACAGAGATAATTGACGATTTCTTCATGGAGCTCCACGGGAAGTACCGATATCGTACTGGCAGTTAAGTACGATAAATTGTCGATCAAATCGTGATCGAGGAACAGCAACATGCACGCTAGACATTGTAGCAAGGCTTTCCCGAACGCTAGAAAAATGAATGTAAATTATACTTATTACACGCATAGAATTAAGGGTTGCTTGACAAGGATATTCTGAGAGCGGGAAGAATTACTGGACTATAAGTAATCGTCTATAATCACAACGAAAGTAAATGATACACTAAAAAATTACTCGTCTTTTACTTAAACCATGCAAAGGACGCAGAATTCAGTCTTACACACTATTTTCTCGGGAACTATTAGAGATAGCAATAAAATCCTTCTTAGGATTTGGAGTCAAGGGATCAGGGGTATAAATATAACACTTCTAATTTTACACCCCATATAATAGCATTTTAATAATGATAGAATGACGAAGCTAAACCTGGCAGGCCGATGTGAATCAACGGCACGACATCGATCATCTGCGTCAACGCGTTGTAAAGCTGCTTGTAATCCAAATTTGGGAATAACGCCATTCGTTCTCCGTCGAGCTGTTGCGACTTGATCATGTCGAACGGCGACACGGATGATTCTTTTAACAAACCTGAAAATTTTTATAGTTATATTGCATTTGCCGGCTAGATTGTTCAAGCGATTATATTGGAAAACAATAACGCAAATTTTTATAATACAAAGAAGAGAGCATACGTTTGTTACAACGCGGTTCGTTTGTACACCGATCACTTACTTAGCAAGGTTTGAGAAAAATATTTCAATATGTTTGCGATGTCCAAGCCGGAAGGTATTGGCTGAGTCCCATAAAGTAATCGTTGATAAGCGTCGTGTAGACTAGCGAGCTTTAGACTGTCTGTAAATGTAAAATTTGTATGAGATAAAATTTCTAAAAATTGTTTCTCTGTACTTGAATATACTACTGTTTAGTAAAATTGGTCGGAAGATGAATATATTACTCTCTTATTATTAAAACAAAAAAAATATATGTACAAATTACAACAAAGATTTATTTCTTTCTCTAACAGACAGAAAGTAATATATAATAAATATTTGGTAATTACATGATGCATATCTGGTTCCCATCATGATGGATCTGAGCGGGCTCGCTCTCACGAATCAGGATGCATTGGATCACAGCATAATTAAACTCCAGTTCTGGCAATAAAATTTTAAATAAAGATAAGTGTTATATTGAAGTACGAATAAAGGATTATCTTGACAATAATACATATTATACCTTCGACAATTCTCCGGGGTGGACATACTGGTCGAGCTCACCGGAGTCATCTGCAAGCTATCGCAAGCTGCGAGGGTGAACGAGGAAAACGGACGTGCGCGCATTTTCGTATTGATCCATTTGGAACGCTCGCTGCAATATTGCGCGTTGATATTTTTCGTCATTCCTCACTTATGTAATCTCTTTTATAATGACCATATTCGTAGGAGTAATGATATGAAGCCGGCTATTATTTAATTATATTTTATATTAACTGGTATATTATATTATTATATATCTGGCCCTCTAAAAGGTTAAAATCTAATTTGTATGTAATTTGTTGCGATTACCGTAATTTTTTTTATTTATTGCAGACTTACTAAATGGAATTTTAAGTGCAATTGCGATTATATTGGGCCAATTCCTTTTAGTGACACAAGTCGACACAAACATCGTTCTATCCTTCTTGGCATTCAATGAATAACAAAGACAGAACGACACTTGTGTCGACTTGTGTCACTAAAAGAAATTGGCCTATTTTTAAGAGATTTGACACACATTAGGCCAATTCCTTTTAGTGACACAAGTCGACACAAGTGTCGTTCTGTCTTTGTTATTCATTGAATGCCAAGAAGGATAGAACGATGTTTGTGTCGACTTGTGTCACTAAAAGGAATTGGCCCATTGTTAACAATATAAAATTAGCTAAAATAATAAATTATATGTATGATATAATCATTAAGCGTCAATTTTCTTGCGAATACTTAGGAATTTGCGTTACTACTTATAAACAATTTCGTACAAGAGAGAATGGATTTTTTAATTCCTTATAACTATAAAAAACAACGGTCTACGTCCACGAGTGCAATGTAAACAGTGATTAACCTGTCATTTCATTTAAAGTAATCAATATGAATATAATTCAGTCAAAGACTGTATTATTATAGGAAATTATTTCAAGTTTCAAGGCGCTTAGGATGAAATTATTTTGGAACAGAATCACAAAGATTGTAATTACCCGTTGGGATTAGAAATACCTACGGCTGGCTACGTAGTTCGACGTTCACGTTTTGCGCGCAAGGAAGTGGCGCCAGCGGACGGGCACGTCCGACTTTAGAAATTCAGAGCGCTCGGACTTCTCTCTCTCTCTCTCTCTCTCTCTCTCTCTCTCTCTCTCTCTCTCTCTCTGTATATGCAATATGGGCAATATGGCCACGGCAGGAGTTCGATTGGATAATGTTGGATAAGATGGAAGAAAATGGCATGCGAAGTGTTATTAAATTTTAGTGAAATGTTTACTCGCTCCGGTTGTGTAGAATGGGAGGCTGCATAGGTATAACGAGGGCAAGAAATGCCTCGATCAATGATACGTCGGAAAACTCGAGCAGAACTAATTCGGGTGAGATTGCCGTGAAGATCTCGTCTGTCGAAAATACATCGGGCATCAGCTAACCTTGAAGTCATTTTAACTTTATTTTTGTCCTTGTATCCGAAGTACACGTTATCTGTTAAGTCTAGTGTCGTTCGTATCTGCTTAATTAAGTTCGGCGTTTGCAAAAATGGAAGTTTGAGTAATATCGTATCGACGTACGGCGGTGTGCGCGTGTAGATTACAAGGACGTAGTACATGGCTGATTTTTACTTGACACTTTCTAACGGTCTTAATTCATTAAGTTTTTTTATCACAAAATTTTAGATTCGACTAGGTACTCTTATTATCTAATGTTATTTTGTAATGAATATTAAGTATACGACTGTCTAAATGATACGAAAAAGGAACGTATAAAGAGCACTTAAGAGATTAGATCATCTACTGTCGTAACGTAGATTTTTATGTTATAGGCGGTTTCATACGATACATGATAAGAAACGTACATATATATATTCCTACAAAAGAGATTGCGACGATTTCTTTGAATTGACTTCCTACTAATCTCTGTGATTGAAATGATTTATATATATGTATAGGGAATACGAGAAAAAATCATCTTTTATGTCACGAGGTAATCAGATGGAAATCGGATGTACCTCTGACCGAAGGTCAGTTGAGAAGTAAGCGAGATGAGTTTTGGGATACTGCACCAGCGTTTGACGGCCGTAAAGAGATTTGGGATGCACTGAGGGCGGGTGCGACTGCAGCGGAGGCGCAGGATTATCAGTTGGCACAGGCCATATTAGACGGGGCTAACATTTCTGTACCAAATGGTTTCTTAACCGAATGTTACGATGAGTTAGGAACTCGTTATCAAGTACCTATTTATTGTTTATCCTACCCAATTAATATCGTAAAAGAAGACAGTGGAAGAGACTCACCTGCTGATTGCTCAGGTAATAAAATTTTCAAAGAGTTTTACGCAATATAATAATTTACAGCACAATTTTTTATCCCCCGTTGCTTTTATTAATTCTGTGTAGAACCAGTCGACGAAGGAACAGAACAAACTTTAAAACTTAGACTATCGACTACTTTAGGAGAAGTTAAACTACCTGTTTACAGCAATGACACTATTGCTATCGCTAAGAAAAAATTACAGGTTTGTATAACATTAATTATATATTAATTGAGTGTACATATGTTATATAAGAGTAATTGCTTATGATAATAATAATAATAATAATAATAATAATAATAATAATAATAATAATGATTGATGCTTACAGAGTCAAGAAGGTTTGGAACCTTCGCGTCAAAGGTGGTTCTTTGGTGGTAAATTGCTTGGTGATAAAATGCATGTAGAAGAAGCGAAGGTACAGCCAGGTTACATAATACAAGTAATTGTAAATCCAGAGAAATCAGATAACATCTCGGCGAAGACTAGTTGAACTGATAACATGCATAAGCACGTAACAAAGTATGTTTCAATCAGCAATTAATAATAAGCATACTTTTACGCTTGTTAACAAAACTTGTTAATCATATATCAAAGTAAGAATATTATGGTTTTTAATTTTTTGTCATAATCATCACGAGTGATAAATCATTTTAGGATAAATTCGACGTAACAAAATTTTCTATTTACGAATTTCTCCATTTAATGAAATCGCGAGTTAAGTGCAATTAATTTTCACTGTATCATATATTTATCCATATACGTTATCATACAATGTAAAAAAAAGTTATGTAAGAATAAGAGAGAAAGAGAGAGAAAATACTAATAGAATAAAAAAAGCATATCTTTATAAATTCGGCTTTCTTCAATATGATGTACTTTCTGCAACAAGAAAATTGACTGAAATGATTTATTTATATTTACGTAAGATATATATACATAAAAATATATATGAACATACTATTTTTTTATAATTCATAATGCGTAAGTTTTTGCAATTTCACATTATCAAAATCTTTCTTTTATTATGATTGCAAAACTCACTAAAAGTGACATATTAAATTACGCATTAAAACTCAGAACGGCCATTATGTGAGATAATATTTTATAATAGAAGAAATATATATCGTTATACATATATACTTTATATATACATATTATATAAAGTATAGGATATTGCTTTTGCAAAATAGGGGAAATGGTAATTTTTTAACTATTTGTGTCATTGTCATTGCATCACATACGAATACGAGGGGAATAACTATATTCAATGGACAATAGTGAAAAAAAGAAAATATAATACTCATTGCAAAGTACTATATGTATACTTAGATCTTCTATGTTCTATTTGCAACTATTGACTTATTTCTTTGTAATATTTGTCACGAGTTAGTTTTACGTAAGAAAATAATATAAGAATTTATTTCAGTTTCTTATAATACGTATACTTCACTAAACTAATATTTCTGTTTTAATACATCAATTCTGGTTTAATACACCAATTGTCTCTAACATATTATATAGCAAAATAATTTTAAATTATTGTACTCACATTGTATCTTCTCGTAAAAATCTAAATTTTTGTAGGCCTAACATTGTTTTGTAAGTATAGTTAAGATGTTGAATAAGATTTTGGCAACTGAATCGTTTAGAAGAGAATTATGATAATAAGACTAAGGGTAAATTTGCATTTATCTCACATAAACAAAATTACGAATTATATAACCAATAGGTTTGCTATATATGCATATATTGCATATATTGTATATACCAGAGATAAGAGTTCTCAAAGAATGCTTTGCATCAAACAAGTCAATGATTATCATTATTGAATAAGATTTAATCATGATAATCTTGTATTTTATATGTATCACTTAAATTGTGCGTATAAAAATTTAAAAATCTGCACTGCCCAATTTCGACTAGTTCATTAAAATTTTAACATTTCAATAGCTCTGGTACCTAATTTTGCCAGCTACGATATCAATCTCCTTTTTCTTCTAAAGATGTCAATAAAGTGAAAATCTCTTTTTTCACAAAAAAGGCGACGAAGAGACTTTAATATATTCAAGAATTATAAAGAAATTAGAAATTATAATCAGTAAAATTGCATTTATACGCATATTAATATGTAGTATTAATTATTAAGTACTGTTCAATGCAGAAGAGTCACAATAATAATAAATCTTTTTATCAAACTGATATTAAGCTTAGCAGATATAATTATTTCATGACAGTTTTAAAAGTGTCCAAATTATAAAAGAAATACCAATACAACTTGTATGGTAAAAATTGAGCGCGGTAATCATTATATTTCTCTCATCAAAAGATATGCTCTATACACAAGTATATAGTAACAAGTTCAAAAGATATTTAATAAGATTTTTAGATTATATAATTCACGTATATTTACACTTGTAGATTATATGTAACAATAATTAGTATAAAATTTGGCCGTTTTGAATAATACTTTCTTTCGTATCGAATAATAAGATACAAAGTTCTATTAATACTAGCGCTCAGTTTAATATTAAGCAAAAGTATGATGTCAAACGTCGCCAAAATAGGAAAGGAAGAAAATAACTCTTATGTAAATAAAAATTGTTACAATAATGAAATGTAATTTTAACTGCCTGATAAAAATGGTACTTAATATTAATAATACTGTATTGGACCAATGCATGCGAATAAGTATTTTAAAATCAACAAATAATTGGCCATAATAGACTAAGTGCCCTATATGTAAAGATATTTTCTGAAGAATTGAGTTAAATAATAAATTATATCTGATAACATAAAAGAGTTTTTCGCTTAGGGATAATATATATTTCAGACTAATTGTTTGAGTTGATATTGAATCACTAAATTTTGTTCCGCATATATTTCACAATTGTTATGCGTATGTATTTCACGATCTTTACGCACTGATATTTTTTGAAATTTTGTCGCATCTTGTAAACGTTAAACTGATCATAATTACGCAAAAAATGATACAAATTATTTCGTGTTACATATGTTTGATAATATACATGTTGTTTAGAAGACGAAGTTGTGTATATAATAGTTCCTAAGATTAATTATTAATTATTATAACATATATTGTGAAATAAAGCGCGAAAACGTTATGAAAGCATTGAAAAACTCTATATCCTACTATACTGATATAATTATAATAAGATAATTATAACACGTGAGAATAAGTAAGAAAAATACTACTCTGTTTCGTGAATAAATATTTTTTATTTTTAATCTGTAAAAATGTTATAAATCTGTATTTATATTTATTTTTACTATTTTACAAATTTATTTAGCAAATTTTCCTAAATATCTCAACTCATGGCACAGCCAAATTATAGTACTTAAAAGTATAAGACTACCAGATTGGTGTGACGCAGCTAACGATAGAGGAACATGGTATAATAAAGTCGAAATTCCTAAAAGTACTTGAAGATAACCCGCACAAAGTACCGCAGCCACAGCCTTTCTTCCTCGACCAGGAAGTTTATGTTTACGAGACAAAATACCCAAAAAAGTTATTAATGCTATAGTAGTGATTCCCTGCATAAATGATAAACACATGAAATAATGTAGGTACATTAACATGCTTAACGACCGTATTACACAACTTACCAAAATTCTGTGATCAAATTGAACTGTAGCTGGATTTTCCGTGAAGTTTCGTAATACAGGAGATATGGCAAGTATATCACTGGGTATCCACTTATCTGCCATTTTTGGGAAAGTATTATAAATAAGACCAGCATCCATTCCAGCTACAAATGCTCCCGACAAAGCAGTGAGAAATACTAGCCCTTTTGTTGAGTGAATTAATCCTTTAAATCTTTTCAGTGCCTTCAGGGCATTACTTGTGATTGTGGTACTAGAGGAATTGGCAGTTAGCTTTTGAGCAGGAATCAGATGATCCAAAGCATTATAAAGAAATCCAGTATATAGCAGCAATGCTAATCCAAGATGCGCAGCTAAACGATACTGCGACACCCGCGGCACGTCGGAAGGTTCTATAAAACGATCTTCCAATCCAGATTTAACCATATACCATCCCATGAGTCCTTGCAAGCCGATTAGCGATCCTAAGGCAACAACGCGCATTTTCATTCCGCGTTTTAGCATACCCTTATACCAGAAATATGTTGCCGGAATTACAAATACAGCGCCGATTAAACGTCCCCATGTTCTATGCAAATATTCCATCCACCAAATACGTTTGAACTCCTCTAACGTCATACTGTGGTTGGTTCTACAGCAAAATTAACGGCATATATATACATTTCCACGCGTTACATTGGTTCTTTGGTATTAACACGTTGTTTCTTACATTTTATATTCAGGAAATTGTTTGTAACGCTTAAATTCCGAGACCCATTGAGCTTCGTTCAGAGGCATTTTCTCTCCTAGCAATTTCCAGGTAACCATAGACAAGCCTGATTCGGTGAGCCTTGTTACACCACCTAAATACATAGAAGAAAGGAGAAATAATCTTCAGTTGTTTTTTAAATACATTTTATTCACCTTAACACGTACTTAATGTTTGTTACACAATTAAATATTACATAAATTTGAATTGCATGTAGGTACTGATTTATTAGACCAAAGAGAAGGCTGTTACATTTGAGATTCTACTTTCCATACGTCTTTTCTATAATGCTCTTCACTACGACGCAGATATAGTGATAGTATACAAAATAAAGGAGAGTACCTAGTGCGACCGCTACGAAAACCATGCCACCGCAGGTGAGCAACCAAGATCCCACAATTTTGTCATTTCTACTGCTCGGTTTTGCGGCATAATTACGAATTACAACGTTCGCTTGTTTCAGTGGTCTCTGTCAATTGTTAAAATCAGTAAAATTAGTACATACATCTGACATCGTTCTTATTAAACTTATTTAAATTGCACCCACAGCAGGTATACTTGAGTGCCAGAGTGCGTTACCTTCTGTAATAGGAATTTCGAGCAGTATTCCTTAAAAGAAGCGTCGTTACATCGCACGACGTCGGTTTTTGCATTTGTAAACAGGTGTTGCCGGCTAAGTATGCGTCTCGTAGCGTTATATGCGCCTAATACCTTCGTATGATACCTCACGACATTCAGCATACTGCAATTAAAATACAAAATACAGCGAGCATTAATAAACACACTGGCGTGTGCACGTGAGGGTGTTGTTAGCTCTCAGAAACGCAAAAATAAGACGCGATAAGATTACACCTCATAGATCCCGGCACAATACAATGCAATACAAGCGCACGGAGCGCATTGGAGCGCATTGAGCGCACAGAGCGCACCAGCGCACTACTCGAGTGGTGCCATCTACAAAAAAGGAGAAGAAGAAGAATGATTCGATCATGTGCTGAATGTATCGTGTAAACAACAGTTTTTGGTTATGGCCTCGTCTCCGAATTTTGATTTAAAAGAGCGATTAGATATTAGTTTCAAAGATACAGCAGCTCTAAATTCATTATGCAGGAATTTAGCTTCCGGTACGTATTTTTACAAAAAATAAAAATATCTAAAGTATATTTTTTTATGTACTTATGCTACAAAATTTAAAGAACCAGTAGTAAAAAAGAGAGAAAGATACAGAAATTAAATTTTATACACAAATACAGCTTTGGAGTCAAATAATATACTTTAGTTTTCTTAATTTTATTATTTCTCTAACCTAGAGAAATATGATAATTTCAACTTGCACACCACATATTTATATATGAACTTTATATAAACTTGAATCTTCCCACAATCACTGTTATATCTCTTGATTTAATGAGTATATTGAAATCTAAATTTTGTAATGTACATAGTCATAAAAATCTATTGTGGAAGACATTAAAATGCTTTGTTTTAGAAATAGAATTAGGCTCTATGAAACTCTGCACGTTTGTGGAGACACTAGGTTCTTACATGACAGACCAAAATGTTCTTACGAGGGAGAAAGGAGTTATGGCCCTTTCCTCCGTTTTGTCGCAGTTGCCCCAAGATTATCTCACTGAATCAGAATTGCGTTTTATTACAACGTTTTATTGCGACAGGATGAAGGATCATTATAGCATTATACCATCTGTACTAAATGGTATTCAAGCAATTGTGAGCATTTGTCTTTTATCTCTCGCGTCATTTTTCTCTTTCATTGAATTGTCATAACTATTTTTTTTTTTTTTAGGTGAACATGACTCATTTACCTCAAAATGCATCGTCATCCTTACTAAGAGTTATGTTTGAGCACGTTCAGTGTCAATCTCAACTGTTACCCGAACGTCGCAAAATATATCTTATACTTAAAAGTTTAATAGAGAACAGATTACATGATCTGAGATCCATGGGACCAGATTTAGTTTATGGTATTATCAGCTCTATGGATGGTGAAAGAGATCCGAATAACCTCATGTTATTGTTTGATATGCTACCACAGTTTTTAAAAGAATTTCCATTAGGTCATTTAACCGAAGAAATGTTTGAAGTTATGGCGTGTTATTTTCCAGTTGATTTTAATCCTGTAATTATATACATTAATTTTTCTACATAATATTTATAACGTACAAATATGTAATTTATAAATGTTTACAGTCTGGCATAGAGGATCTAAGGGTATCGCGGGAAGATTTGGCAGAAAAATTGGCGCCTTGCTTATGCGCTGTTCCAGAGTTAGCAGATTATTGCTTACCTCTTATAATTGATAAATCATATTCCACTCTCAAAGTTGCTAAACTTGATTCCTTAAATCTATTACGTGAAAGTGTTCAAACGTTTGGGCTGTTAAAAATAAAATTGTACTTACCAGACCTATGGACAACTTTAAAGAAAGATATAGTGCCAGGAAGAGATGTTGAAATAAGAGACGCTGCTTTACGAGCAATGACATCTTTAATTAAAGTTATATCAGTCGATGAAACTGTTTGCAAAAATTTTATTGACAAGATAATTGCCGATATAAAATCGTCGTTGTGCGATGTGCAACTTAGTTTGTACAGACCTGCCCAAACGCTACTGGAAACAATAGCTGCAATTAACAAAACGATATGTGTACAAATCTTGCAAGCTGTAATACCTTTATGTATTGGACAATATTCTACGATGAATTCATTAAACGACAAAATTGCATTGATAGAAACGTTAAATAATTTTATGAAAATATGTTCTAATTATGACATTTGCATTCAAGGTAAGTTGAAACAACGAATAATGATGTCACATTTGCACTATTACTATTGCTCATTGAACTGTAACAATCTCCTGATATTTTATATATATTACATAAATATAATGAAATTTAATCTAGATATTCCAGAATTATCATGGACAAATATACCTCAAACATATTTAGATGGCTTGACAATAGAAAGTACTGAACTAAAAAGTAAAATATTCCTTGGTTTAATGATCCAAAAGGCATATTTAAACGATGTACAACGCTCTATATTATATAATGCGATATGCAATGAAATTGAAACAGGATGCGATAAAATACAAAGCATATGTCATACAACTGTTATAGATTTTGCTGCGTTATATCTTGAAGAAATATCAATGTTGGTTAAAGAGAGATTGTTGTCAAATACAGGTAAGTTAAATACAAATACATAGTTAATATAAACTTATTTCTATCAATATATGAAGTGATATTAATGAAATGTTTCAGATGAGACGGAAGTAGAATTATTAAAACGAAGGATAAGAGCTTTATCAGCAATTGCAAAAATACGTGAACTAGGTTGTGTAATACTCCCGAAAATTGTTACAATGTTAACAGACACTGTTAATACTGATATACGTATCACAATATTACTGAATATCCAGAAGCTAATTGCTTTAAAGAAATCTGATTACAACATACATCAATTTCTATACAAGGAATGTCATGTTATTGAGAAATTAATTTCATATGAGACAAATGTTGTTGATCATAAAATGTTGATATCTAATATCTGCCAGTTAATTATACGAAATCTTACAATCGAAGAACAACGTGCGATTGTAACGAAATACGCTGTGGCTTTAAATACGAAAATTCCCGAAACTGATGTGACTATAATGATGAATCTTTTCATTTCTTTACGGAAAGATATCAATTTGAACATAAATAATAATACGGTGGAAAATCTGTATAATCTAGCAACTAGCAATTGCAATCCGGATATAAGGCAAACAAGCTGTAAATTTCTATCTGTTTTATTAAATAAAATGAAAGTGTCAGATGTCGATAGAATTGTATCTTATCTAGAAGACAAAATAAGTAATAATTTAAGTACGGACAGTGACATTAAATTAAAGCAACGTACGGTTAACTTTCAAATTTGGATGACTAAAGCACTCGTCATGAGAGGATACGCAAAGTCCCAATACTTTCTAGAGAATGTATGTGTGATTAAATGTAAATTATAATAATTTAATATTTGGTTATAATACATATAATATAGGTGAATTAATATTTCTCATTTTTGTTTTTACAGCTTACGCATTTATTAACTCACAATGAAATTGGTCAATTTATAGGTGAACAATATCAAATTTTAGTAAGTAAGCACGAGGATATTTTAATAACGGAAAATTTCTGCGACGTGAAAATTTTTTATAAACAAAGAGTGTTCGAATATTTGTTGCAACAAAATATTAATTTTGCAAGCGCGATGAGACATAATTATCTTATTGCTTTGGTCCATCTACTGGAACAAATGCCTGAAGAATTATTATTTTTGCATTTAACCGAGGTAAGTTTTTATTATTAATGCATCAATGATAACATTCTTTTGCAATAGAAAGAATATTTTAATTAATGTATTTTGTCATCAGTTGGTACCGCTGTTGATTGAGTCTCTATCTCTTAGTAATGAGCATTTAGTTCTTTGGACATTGACGTCATTTAAACTTCTACTTGACACTAAACACGACGTATTTTCTGATAATTTACAATGTGTTATACCAAGGCTTATGCAATTATCAACGCATCGGATCATGGTAATTATCTACATTAGCTTCAACTTTTTAAACTCTCATCGTATCACTATAATCTATATTTGTATTAATAGGGTGTTAGAATTGCGGCTCTAGAATGCCTGGCGCATTATACTAGTTATTCCACTATTTTGATCAATCCGTACAAGCAGAGTGTGTTAGACAAATTGGGGGTGTTAATCGACGATCGCAAACGTTTAGTCAGGAAGGCTGCGGTGGAAACGAGAATACGATGGTATCTAGTGGGTGCATCTGGAGAACAGTCAAAGGAATGAACGATATCGCAGTTCGGTTCTGTATAGATACATCTAATATGATTTTATAAGTATCTTTTGCCTTACTTTATATACATTTTGAAAAAATGTAAATTTCTCACTACTGAATATTAACATGTTATACCTATAAATTTGTATGCGATTGTCTTTATTTACATATCTAATCCACGATATATTTTCCTGAGCATCTCCCTACGCCTGTCTGTCCTAGATATCTTTCTTAATTGAATAAAGAATTGATTTTTGTAAGTGGATTAAGACCTCCAGCTAGCTCAGATGCGTTCAGTGCAGCGCAGGCATGGGCGACGGTAAGAATATGCGATTGTAACATTTACTTCATTTGTTTTATGATACGAATAGAACCCCACTTTTATTTAATTGAAGTATTATGTACAAAACATTGAAAAAATATGAGCATTTTTTTATTAAATAGAATATTTGATTTTCTTATTGAATATCTTCTATATCAAATACGCGCGTGTCTGCAGGTGTGGCAAAGAATGGTGCGTACAAGTATGACGATGGTACGAAATATATCGGTGATTGGAATCGCAAGGGATTGAAACACGGCGCTGGTCTATTAGTCCTTCCGAATGGAACGCGGTACGATGGGGCATTCCAAAATGGATTATGCTCCGGCTTGGGAGTTATTGTATTTCCCGACGGAGCAAAGTAAGTTACGCTGCAAGTTTATCTCGAGATTGCGCGTTTTACTAAAAAATACCGTCGCGTATATGTATATATATATATCTACGATATCACTTCCATTCTCTTTTTCTTTTAGGTACGAAGGAGAATTTATGCAAGGATGGTTTCACGGCCACGGTGTGTTCTGGCGAGCCGACGGAATGAAATTTGAAGGGGAATTTCGCGGAGGTCGTGTTTGGGGCTTAGGTATATAATCAAGTTACGATAATTCATTGTCAATTTTATAAATAAAACACTACAACAATTTTTTGACTACACATTGTTTTTCAATTGTAATTCGAATGTGAGTTATATATGCTTTTTATTCGATAACTATAGGTTTGGTGACCTATGCTGATGGATCGCATGGATTTCCGAGAAATGAAGGTTTCTTTCAAGATTGCAGATTAGTAAGGCGACGACGTTGCCCTGACATAGTGCAGAAGGCGCAAAAAATTTCTATGATGGCACGTGCTCAGTGCAATTAAGCTGAAATAGAATTGATGATGTATAGCTAATAAAAAGGAATGTGTAATCTTTATTTGCTTATTTTAATTGAAATAAATCTACATTATATATTTAATATTTGGATAAATTTTATATCTTTATCTTTCTTATTATACACATTTAAATCTTCCCCGTATTATTCGCTCGCAAATAAAATTTCAGCGTCCGAAGCGTATCTCGAATTCGTATCAGGAATTCATACAGGATTGGAAAAAGAAGCAGATTTATCTTCATTTACGTAAAATTAAGATGCCAGTAATGTTGGTGATACCAGTTTCCTGAATACCGAATGAAATGTAATTGTAACGAGTTACGCCCCAAAAGAAAAAGTTTGAGAAGGAACACAAGGCTAGACTACTTTCCGCTCGGAGAGGCGTGGCCAAGCCGGATGTTCCAGTTTTGAAGACGAAGGTGCGGCACCAATCGATTTATAAAATTCGCACATGCAATGTTTTAGTATAACAATATAAATAAAAATTGAAATCTTAGATTTAGAAACGTTACATTGAAAGAGAGAATACGAAGTAAGTTCTCCATATTGCTTTCCTTCGTTTCTTTTGCTTATATCTCATTTGCGATAATATAAAAGATATATAAATAAAATTTGCTTTAAGTCGTATGAAAAAAATTAGGCAAATACAAAATTTTACTTTAAACCGTGATATCTTTAGAAATTCAAAATGCATTCTCTCACAAGGGCGATGCATTAAGTAATGAGTTTTGAAATTTATAAAATTTAAATATTGTGAAAAATATATATAGATAAATAGCTGATAATTTTTTAATATTATCTCGCAAAACGTTACATACAAGAAAAAACATTTTCGAAACTTATAAATCATCGGGAGGGCATACGATTCAACGGGGAGTAAAGGCGTTTGGCAATGGCGCAATATTAAGTGTATCCTTGACACTATATCCCACCATGGCGAACTGTGAGTACCGAAAGATTTCGTGTGGCTCGTCGTTCGTCCGCCAAGTATAAAAGTACCGATTGTCACGGACTGTAGCATTCGTATTTCGACTCAGACGCGATTAAAGTCATCGCAGCATCTTCCAACGCATAGTACAATGGCAGCCAAGGTACGTACGATTAACTGCACAAATTAGATTTTGTCAAGTATAGGAAATACATATGTTTAGAAATAAATATGCGCTCTTAAGGTTTCAAATTGTAACCGAGAGTTCTATTTCAGCTGTTCGTAATCGCCTGTGTTTTGGCCGCGGCCAACGCCGGTTTAATCGGTGTGCCCTCCGCCCTGCAGTACCAGTCGTACCAGATCTCGCCGTTCGCCCCGATAGCGCACATTCAACCCCAAGCTATCACGTCGACATCCGACAATATTCTACGAAGCCACGGTAATCTGGCGCAGGTGGCCACGCAAACGAAGACCATCGACACGCCTTTCTCGAGCTCGAGCAAGTCCGACATCCGCGTGACTAATCCGGCTGTCACTACCTACGCTCATCTTGCTCATCCAGCCCCACTGGCATATGCGCCATATGCCGCGGCCGCTATACCCGCGGCTGTACGCCCAGCTGCTCTCGGAGTCGCTTACTCGCCGGCCGTTGAAGTGTCTCACATGAGCTACAGCAGCCCGATCGGAATCGCCTATGCCTACTAAATCGATCCATATCAAACGCGACTTTACATGATACACATATATTTATTCAAACCTCCTCGACATCTGTAACCACTTCTGTACGTGGCAAATTAATGACACTACAATGTAGGTGGTTACGCAATAAAATTGTACTTCACTCTTAATCAAAGCTTGATTTTTCAACCCCCATAGTCCTTAGATCCATAAGTCTATTCGTTTCTTAAGGGATTGAATAATTATCATAAGAGGATGATATACGCCAGAAGCTATCGCAACATGTCGTTACGATAGAGTTTAATTTGTAATAGAGGCACCGCTGCGCCAGGGGTAAAAGGTAAAATGCTTTCTGCGAGATAGAATAACACCCAAGTTTTTTTATATGTAAAATTGTATTATTATTTCATATTTTTCGCATTTATCAATAATTTGTCAACAATTTCAAGGAATGGGGGAAGAAACGTCCTAATAGAAAAAGAAAACAATTTTGTGAAGATTGACTTTAGGGAGAAGTGAGAGATGCATCATCAGCGAATTGTATCCAATATTAAGGGCAAGGTAAATTCTGCGATGTGTATAGTTGCTGGTGGATTGGCGACGGGTTTCTTATATCTCATTGAACGTAAAAAAAAATCTAGCCTAGCTTAAGTCCAAGAGCGGGACCAGCACCCCACGCGGCAGCAGGAGCACCCCACGCGGCGGCAGAACCAGCACCCCACGCAGCGGAAGGACCAGCACCCCACGCGGCGGCAGGAGCACCCCACGCGGCGGCGGGAGCACCCCACGCGGCGGCAGGAGCACCCCACGCGGCAGTAGGAGCGATGGCGAGGGCAGCTGGTTTCACAGCTATAGCTGGAGCGAGCAAGCCGGCGTAGACATTTGTGATGGCCAAAAGGCCGAAGATCACCAGGAGCTGCAAGATTTAAAAACGTTTATTTACTTTTATGAACTTTATAAATTTCGAGATGTCTTATTTATATATCTGGAATATTAATGTTACTTAAATTCGTCTTTTGTTTCAGATTATATATCCAGTCTCTTTTAAAATGAGAAATATTAGTTTTATATGTTGATAAACTCGCGTTCTGTCTTGAAATTAAAATGTTAGTAATCATGCGGTGTATAAGTTATATATACATACTTTTTTTACACTTAATATAAATATTATAATAATTCCAGAAATATAATAATCTATAATCTTAGCTTTTGAAGCCTCATTACTTTTATCAGTTTTCTACAAATGACGAATATGAATTACACAAATAGTAATCTCGAAGTGTTTTTTGCCTTGAAGAAACTTACTTTGAACATGATGCTTTCCTATTTCCCGTTGAAACACGAAGAATGGATTGAATGCTCTGTCTAAATCTAAGCCTATTTATACCCATGCTACAGAAAACCTGTCCAGTGTGCGTGGTGCATTTTTTCCCAAAAACTTCTTTGTACGAGTATGCATTCTATGTTCACAGCAAGGCGTTATTGCATCACATAGTTGTAAAGTTTTATATCTTAAGCCATGAATACATTTTACGCCTTCGATGATCGGTATTAATCGGCTTCTGTTTTCTCGCTGCAACCGTGTTCCACTATGACATCAGAAGCGAGAAATCGTTTCTGAATTTTTCTTTCTGCAATATACGTCAAAACTTTTCTCATTATTACTATATTAACATTTACATTGCATTTGTAGTACAGATTGATAAAATATTTCGAAAACGCAAAACTTAAATTATAAGAGAATCACAAGTACGTATTGATGATCTTATGATTACATATTTTTTTAAATTAAATTTAAATTCTCGAGAATACTCGATTATAATCGATTCATTCAAGTTCTACCGCTTATACTTTTTACGTACCGTCACTTTAAAATTCTTTCGATAGTGTATCAAACAAGTTTGCACACATAGTTGCATTCTTTTCTTATGAACCATGAGAACACAATTGATACGATAACATTGTATAATTTTATTATTTATTTTAAAACGTAAAAAAATGTAAGCAAAAAAAAAATGCATCTGTGTATCAATAAATTTGAATTCTATTTCGTTAAATCATGAGAAAGACAACAATATCGACTGCAAAGTTGCTTACATACACACGCATATCGAGGTATGTATAATACATATAACTTGATTTCCCATGTCACTTTTAAATTTATGTTAAACTGCAATGTATCGATGCATGTCTCGTGCTTCGCATTATGAATATTACGACAGAGACTATACAGTATGCACCAATCTCCTCATTTACGATTGTCTGATGCAAGCTTACGTCAAGTTGCACCGGATCCGTCTCTTTATTGACATTTATAGGGGCAACTTGTGGCTAGGTAATTTTTTTCTTACGTAGTTGTTGTTTGCAACATGTGCGGAGGGGCACTTAAGAAAAGTGTACTCACGAGAAATATCTTTTAAATTTCATGTTATTTTTAGAAATAAATGTGACATTTTTCTAGAATCCAGAAAATATCTTCTCTTACAAAGTTTTCGTAGATTTTTTGGAAACGCCGGTTGCAAATAAAATTGTACCTAATTATATGTGTTTAACATCGAAGAATACGTATATATCGTTCTAAACACATTTTAAAAGACTAAGCTATATCTTCCAAAATTAAATAGCTACTGATTTCCGCCATAATTTCATGGAACAAAAATTGCAGCAGGAAATTTGTGCCAAAACGTTTAGTAACTTTCGTTACGTAAGCTTTTTTTTTAATTATTGACATCTCTGTAAAACATAGCTTCAATTTTGATCGATCGGGCGAACAATGTTGCGTACGGCCTCTGATTTTGCGAAGAAAGTGACTGACTGACTTCCATAACTTTTAAGAGCGTTTAACTTGCGTAATTCGTGACCTTGCACAAGATACATTTGAATCATGCTCCTGTAAAAAAAAAACGGTGAAGGTGACCTACATATGTGTTCGCAAGACATAATGAGGCTGAAGATTGGAACTGGACCACACCCTTTTATCAATTTTATACGCATAATAAATTAATAAGAGTTCCACAAAGTTTATTTATTTTTATCAATTTTTATATTTATATAAATTATAGAATTTTATGTGTGTAGAAGGGATTAAGAAAGAAGAGTGTGGAAGAATTTATATAGTATTCTCAAAAACAAAAGCTAAGATATCTAGTTAACATAAATCTACGAATAAATTTTAATAAAGATAAAGAGATAAAAAGACGAGTCTTCATTTCAAAATGCACATAATTTCCCACAAAGATATCAAATTTGTATTAAAAAACATTCTTTTTTGTTTTATCTTAACTATTAATTTATGGATTTTACTCATTTAAAGTTTCTATACCAAGTTTATGTTATAATTTATTAATTATATTAGAAATATGCAAAAAAGGAATAAGGCAAGGAGTTATCTACGAGAATTCCTTGCAGACCTATATAGGATTAAGATAAGAAAGATCAAAAAGAGTATAGTAATATTATAAATATCTATCCTTGTACAAATTTCTAAAAGTCAATAGTTTTTAAATTCTATTAAGTTATAAATAATTGATAACATTTGAAGCTACCACTGATTTCATTGCAATATATGCTTAATTTATAAAATTAAAAATTAAAACCTAATTATTTAACATATATTTATTAACAAGATTTATATCGTATGTAATTAAAAATAAGATAATTAGTTATTACTATGATATATAACAGTAATAAATTTAATTCTGATACATCTTAATGATCTTAATTAACACTTTACACAACATCTTGTACATTTATTTATAATACATATGTATATATCTATTACGTATACATATATGTATATATCTTTTACAATTTTCTCTATTCTATTTTCCTATATTTCAAGTCAGCTATTTTTCTTTAAATCAGAATTGTTCTTTTGTGCTGTTCCTTTAGCACTTACATTTGTTAATCAGATTAGAATAATAAAATGAGCGAAGGGACAGAACATATATGTTTATTTTGTATATCATATAATGAGATCGAGAATTGAGGAAAGATCTTAAAATAGAGGAAATATTCGATTGTCATAATCTTAGAATAGAAAAAAGTTAACTGCATTTGCTGCAGAAGGAACATTCATTGTACATACATATCTCTGAGATAATTATATCCCTGTTCTTTTATATATCCTTTTTCCTCGAGGTAAAATTATTGATTTAATACATTATTCATATTGCATCTTTTCAATTACTCTTTTGTGGTCTATTTCCAAAAATGGAAGTTCCTACTCTCACATTTGTACTGCCTAATTCAATCTGTAATAGAAAATAATGTATTTTATATAAAGACATAAAATCAATTAGCAATACAATCTATTTGCAAATTGATTGTCCTAAAACCTTACCGCATGTTCATAATCACTGGACATTCCCATTGATAATTCAATATCTTTTATATCAATTCCCAATTCGTCGCGTACCTTTTCCCTGCATTTTTTTAAAGAAATAAAATCAGGATTTGGCCCATTCGCAACATCATACCCATACATTCCTATCGTCATCAGTCCCATAAATTTCAAATTGGGACAGTTCTGTACGACATACTTTACAAGGGTTGATACTTGTGCGATATTGCAACCATTTTTTTCTGTAATTACAATTATTTTTTATACAGGATAATCCAAAACTTGTTAAGCTAAAAATTACTTTGTCTCACAAGTTTCTTACATAAAACATAAAAGATAACAAATATCATTACCTTCTTCTTGACTTGTATTAACTTGTACCATGACATTTAACTTGCTGTCATCGCTCTTTCGAAATCTTGGCCATGAATTATTGAGCGCGTTTGCAAGTTTGTCGCTATTGACACTTTCTACAACATATAAATTTGGTATACTTAACACCTTGTTGACCTTATTCCTTTGTAAAGTCCCTATAAAATGCCATTGAATTTCTCTGCATTTTTCAAGGATCAAGGGGCTGCAGGCCTTCTCCACCAATTCGTTCACATAATTTTCACCAAAATGTCTCTGACCGGCCTCGTATGCAGATACTATCGATCCCGTGGATTGCAATTTGCTGACAGCTACCAGTCGCGGTTCATAATATTGATACTCCTGCAAGAACGAGATAAATTTGTTGAAGATCTAACCTTTTCGCGTTGAGCTTCGAAACGCGACGTTCTCTGTACAATTATCCAATACATTAAAAAAAAAAAGATAAATTTGTATATTTAATTGCAATAGCAAGTGCTATAGTAAATACGGAAAAGAATACCGGTGCTCTCTTCGCGGCAGCATACGATATCTTGTCGCAAACGGATTTTAAATTCACTGCCACCTCTGCCATGCTGCATTTAAATGCCATAAATCGCCTTCTGATTAACGATCGTAAGTATTCCTCATTTGTTTAAAAAGAGATTTTTAATTTTTCCTTCCTCCTTAATATCTTCTTCCTTTTATAATCGGACTTTCGAGCTTAATCATTTCACGTGACAAGCATGTTAGCATAGTAAACATCGTAAACATTACGCAAGTATTGAATTCCATGAGCATGCGTGGGCATTCTTTATAGGTTTTGGAACGCGGGGATGCTGCACAGTGCACCATCGTGCGCGTGCGCCGTCAGCAGCCATTTGTGACTGTCAGCCATTATGATTATCAACATGGCGTAATCTTATTATCAATATTGCGCTCGTTTATTGCTATTTCCGTCGACCAGTGGCAGCAGGTTGTAATTATGAAGATTATTAAAATTTCATCCGTAAACACTAACAGGAAAGTAAGTGTTGACTCATCTCGCACGTACTGCACTCGTCGTATATTAATAATAGATCTTTCTGTATCCTTTAACGCGTTTGACAAATTGCAGATCAGTCGAACAGTAACTTGGAAACTCTAAAAAAAAAAAACGCTGGAGTGCTGCTACTAATTTTTTGTTATACAACTGTACAAACAATAGCACGTATACCAACTGTTCGAGAGTAATATGGATAACAAAGCATCATCCTTTGGCATGTCATTTTGTGTATTCGTATAATTGTTGATTAACGTAACGAATTCAGGCTTGTTTTTGGATTTAAAATTTTGCACGAGGATGGGTACTTCGGGACAGCAAGACAGATCTCTCGGTAGTGGGATTTCATTGCCACAATGGATGAAGGGGAGAATGGACAATAGGTAGGTTTTATCTTTCATAAATTTTATCATTGAACACATTTTTATGGAGATATTGTTATGACGTTGACGGTATATTCGAACGATTAATATAATTAGCTAGCTGTGATATTGAGATGTCCGTTTAAAATTGTTATTGCGTTATTTGCATGTATTTGGTGCTCTGCCAAATCAGCTGATGTGTTATTTATAGTTAAACGTTTGCCTATATTTTGTTCCATTGTTCTTGTAAATCTGCTTTATTTCCTTTAATGATATTTGTTGTCTTATTGAAAAATTTACTTTTTCAATTTTTGACTAATTTAGTTGTGAAATTTTTAATAATACAAAGGGACTGTCAAATTAATCAAGGGATCTAAGTAGCGTTGCAATCTACATGTTATTTATGTTAATGACAACAGTCGTTTATCATTACAGTTTGTGTTAATGTAATTTTATATATTTTTTTTAGATTTGACTTTGACGAAGCCGCATTCAGTCCTCCATCTTACGACGACAGTTTCTTTTATGCAAGATATCCAAGATCGCAAAATACTCAACCAGAACACGGATTGAAACACATCGTAAATGAGGTTTTGAATGAAAATATTGCGAGCTCCACGAACCAGATAACGAATGAAAAATCCATTTCCGATTTGAAAGAAGTTAAGCAGATTGATTTTAGCAAACACCCTTTGCCATGTCAACCGTTTATACCAGTTGATAATAAAGGTATATTTGTCAAAGGTTTTACATTCTTCTGCAATATCACACTGACTAATACTTGTCGTTTTCGATATCGTTTTAGCTGGTGATATCAGAACGCACAGAGCTTCAACGAGCGGAATTGTAAAGCTCAAGTCACAAGGGACAGATGACGGTTTTCATGGTGAACCGGCTCTTTGCGGCAAATCAATCGTTCATGTAGCTAGTCAAATGATGTCTGGTAAATTCACCAAGGTCTTCACAACGGATTCGCGTTCTCAGCAGACGGAGAATTCGGTGAATAGCGTCAGCAAGTCGTTACCAGCGACACCGTTAGCATCACCGACAGGAACTCCTGATAGTTCACCAAAATCACGCAGGAAGATTCACGCTAATCGATACTTCACGGGTGCGTTCATACCGGATAAAGAAAAATATCAGGGTAATTGGATTTTGTCAAGCATATTAGGTCAATCCAGAGAAGTCATTACAGCAAAGATAGACGAGGAAGACGAGCTCTTTCCAGACATGGAACCCCACAAGCCACTTAATCGAAAGAAGTCGATATCTTCGCAAAATCTTACGTATATCGGAAAGGAAGAAAAATCGGCGGATAAGTCGTCCGTTTGCGTTAATGTACTCGAAGCTAAACCATCGGAATTAAGAGAGATGAATTTTTGGTCCCCGACTTCCATGTGAAGCTTTACATTTTGTTTAACTTTAACTACAATAGTTATATTATTAATCATGCTTCTACCAAAGCATATTTAGATTGTTTAGATGAATTTAGTTTAATTCCACATTATTGATGCACATAGCTGTAAATTTAGCCCATTATACTACTAACTTGACAACATTTCATACGAAATTGATATATGATCATGTATTTTAACTGGATTCCTATAAGTTTATAACCATTGGAAAACAGCGGTCAACAGTATTTGTCTATTCGAAATACAACAGAATTACGTTATCGTTTAAAAGATGCCATTGCTATCTACAATCTTCTTTTCAATCATTTTTTGAGAGATAAATATAATACGTCCGAATGATTGCCCTATATGTTATATTCGTATTATATAAGTATTGTATTTGCATAGTTGTGTCATGTCTATGCTTTCACTCTCAAAAATGCTTGGAGAATCGAAAGTGCAATATGGTCTGTTAGCTGTCTTACCAATTTAACGATATCGATATCTTATATATTGTAATTACTTATTCTTCGTACGTTACATGCGAATTACGTATAACTGAGATGCATCAAATGTATCGAATCTTGTGAACTCGAGAGATGCATTTAAATGACATAATGCTCTATATTGTGAAATGTGATACAATGAACTTGAAATAAGCGATATTATAAAATACAAGTTATATCGTACAACTATTATAAATTCCACTATTATAAATTTGCACGAGGAATGTCGTTGCCGTCGTTGGTTAAAGGCAGATTTTTATCGAGCACAGATGAGTTATATACGAACATATACCATTTATGTGAACTGATTTATGCCAATAAAAGTACGAAGTAACATTTTATACATATTCTCATTATTATTTTAATAAATTCACATTACATGGACTGAAGGCAATAATTTTAAAAGATTTCAATACTTTTAACACAGATTCGAATATTATTGTTAATGAAGATCAATATCAGATTTACAGATTAAAATTATTAATGTTCAGTACAGATATTTTAAATCGGATGATAAATGGATAGATTATATAATTATAATTGCGTGATGCTGAATGGATGAATGATGGAACGTGGAAACTGAAAACAGGTCAGATTAGGTTAGTGTTACCACTGTTACCCGCCACAGCCACGGTCCTATTCTGGAATTATTGCCGCCTGTAATCACGCTGGTATTATTTTAATTTCCTTCTTTCGCACGATCTCTGTGAAATGCTTCATGATCCCACGGACGAGACGTACAGAAAACCACGCCAACTCAGGAACACGCCGCTGCAGAAATACATTCGACTCGGGTCGCTCTTCATAACCCTTTGTTTCGCTGGAGCGATGTACATTTCCTATAGAAGACAGTAGGATATTTTTTTTATATATACTAGCTTGAACTCTGCAGACGTTTAATTTTACGATTTGCATTATTCATTTATTCAGTTCCAATTAATTTAATGGTGTAACGTCTGTTAACGTTTAATTAATTCGTTCGGTGGATGTAAGTTCCTACTCTCTATTTTAATGATGAATTTTATTCTGCAGTTGTTGTGATCCCGAAGTGATAAAGGAGTATAAAGCCCAACAACTCTCCGAAGACGAGCGATCTATGTTAGAAGATTATACTGCAGTTCCATTTTTGAGAGGCACTATTGAAAAGCTGTTTGAGAGGCAGCAGACTAAAGCGAAAGAGGAAGCCGAATCGAAGGATACGCAAGTTAATGTTTAAACAACAAAACAACAAAACAACATTTAAAGTTTATATAACAATAATGGAGGTTGAAAAGGATGGATTCTGTAAGCCTGGTAGTTCGGAGAGAAGATTGAGATTAAGGAAAAATTATAAAGAAAGGTATTATGATATATATGTGAAATGTTAAATTGATCATTTTTGTAGTTTGACTTAATGTAACATGTACCTTTCTGAAAACATATAATGAGGAAAAAATACATTTAAAGTGTAAGAAAAACTTCCTACAATGGTTTTGTTATTATATTCTTTTTTCCTGTTAAATTTTCATCTTTTAAACCTTTAAATCTTTTAAATGTTTATTCTTTGTATTAATAAGAGATATTTGAGGCACAAAATATCTAAAGTAACATAGAATATTCTTTTATTCAGCATAGATAAGGCTCAGCTTTCTGATAATTCCAATAATGAAAACAAGGATGATACCGCTTGTACATCTCAATCTCAATGTGATGATGACAGTATATTGGATTTTAAATCGCCAAAAAGAACGCATTCCTTACAGTCGAAAATTAGGAATACACTTCCAGATAAAGCCAAGAAAAAAGTAGTCCACTCTAAATCTAAAAATATTAACAATGAAAAGAAATCCAAGAGCAAAAAGTCATTACAGAATAAAAAGATTTTTCGCGATGTACAACAACCATTGATCGAATCGTCTTTTTTCAAATCTGAAAAGAAAGAAGTAGAATCACCGCAGAGTTCGACTGACGAAAATGTGAAAACGGCTTACGTATGCCCGTTGTGCTTAAAAAATCTTAAAGATGAAAGTTCGAAAACTGTACATATGAAAAGTTGTGCTACGAAAAATAATGTGTCCACAAAGAAGTTAATGGACGCTGTGGAGCTGCACGAACGGCAAGCTGCAGAAAGGAAATCGTTGGGGCTGCTCTCTGCTCCTCTATTACAAGACAAGAAGAAACCTGCTCCACGTAAAATGGTAGGTATTTAATCATTTGAATATCAACATGATGACTTTTAAATTGTCAGATTATTGGTACTTGATTGGAATCTAATTGAGATAATCCTCTCAGAATCTAAGCGAATAAATTGTTAGCAAGACAATGTGTATAAATATTTTTAGACTAGCTTTTTTTAAATGATGGTTTTTGTAGGCATCGTGTGATGACCCTGATCTGCAGCTTGCTTTAGCACTTTCCAAATCTCTATGTGAAAAAGAGGAAATGGAAGAGTGGGACGAAGTTCAGATCGTGGCCATATCCTCTAATCCATCGGTGCCAGATAATAATACAGAATGTCCTCAGAAAGCGACATTGCAAAGTTTTGGGTTTAGTAGCAGTAGAAACACGTTACCAACAAATAATTGGCCTACCAATAGAACTAGGAAAAGTAATTATATATTAACTGACGCAGTTGATAAATCTTACAACTAATAAGAAACTTATATCTTAGTTTCTAATTTTTTTTTCTTTCTTTTTTTTCTTGTTTAAAAAGGAAAGCTTATTGAACCAACTATTTTGCAAAGACGTACCGCTGTAGAAAGAGAACGTATCTTAACAGAGAGAATAGCTGAGATACTTATGGGATATAAGGATTTTACTCAAAAATCTCAAACAGAAAAAACAGAAAAATTTAACGACGCTAAAGAGAAAATTGTTATCAAGAGTCAATTACTTCAACAATTACATAAAATTGTAATTATACTTTTTTTTATGTAGTAGAAATTATCTTCCAGTCCGAACATTTGCTGATTTTAAAATCTGTATATTATTATTTTTAAGGAGAATACATTGTGGGATAGGACAAAACTAATTCTAACTCAAGATATATTTTATGTAGAACATTTATCGCCTCAAATAATACCATTAGAAAAGAAAGAGCAGAAATTAAATGTAAGTTGACTCTATTGTATTGGCATACAAATTACCTATATATTTTATAATACTATATACAAAACATAATAATGGCATTGTGCTTTATAGGAAGAGCAGAATCTTGTGAAGCTTATGGAAGTAAATGAAAGAAGTGTAAGGAACGAGAGATCTTTGGATAATGAACAAATGCAGGAAATAAAGGAAATACATACTGTAAAAACAACGGACAATGATGAAGCATTAACGATCTCTTCAAATACAGTCAATATATGTTGTGAAGAAAAGAAATTCCTTGACGATCTAGCAACAAGTTGGAGAAATATGCTTAATGACAGTTCTGCAAGTGACATTATTTTGTTTGTGAAAAATGGCAGATACATATGGACGCATAAATTAGTTTTCTACACACGTTGCACAAATATTTTACTTGATGTAATTTCTAATGATACAGAGTTTTCTACTGCAAAAGAAAAGATTTGTTGGCTTGATACAGATTATGATGTTGCCTTGGCCTTTCTAGAATTTGTCTATTGTGGGATAATCGATAGATATTCAAAAATACTTGATTCTGAGACATCTTTATCTGGTGTCCGAGCTTTAGGAAGGAAGTACAAAATACATGATTTATTTGCTTATTTGCGTCAAAGGGAATTTAAATCTAGCGTAGAAGTTAAATATGATTATAATACTTATGAAAAAGATACAGAAAATGTACATCCAAATGTAGAAACGGCTTTAAATATTTCAAAGTTAGGCAAATCTTTCAACGCATCACCGAATCGTACGCAAGATGTTGTGGAAGGCATTCAGTGCCCTAAAAACATGCTGTTGCAGGGGGATGTTAATGATGATTTACATCCTCTTGAAAACGATTACATATCTGCAAAGAACTTGTGCGTGTTGAAAGACGAAAATTCTGCTTTAATGAAAAAGGAAATGAACTCCAGAAGCAATACACCCGTAAAATTGGAAACTAGTGCATCTCCTGACTTGTTCGATGACACGCCTGTAATGAAACATAACGATAAATCCACAGTATATCCTAAAAACCTTGAAGATTCTAATATTCACATATTACTGAGTTTGATTAAACAAGATGCGGATATTGATATCTGTAGTCAGAAATCATTAAAAACCCAGTACGCAGAATATTCAGAATTAGACAAAGACATACCTACCTGTTCGAAAAATGTGGAAGAAAGTCTAATGGAAATTGATCCAGATCCCAAATCAAATTCTTTGAAATTTTCTATAGACAATATACATAAAGATTCTTTAATTGGTACTCCTCAAAGCAGTAAATCGAAACATATCCAAGATGGTCTTTCAGAAATAATTAAACATAAAGGTAATCTCACATTATTTATCGAAAAAATTCAGAAGGAAAACGCGAAATTGGATACGGCATTAGATTCAAACATGGACAATCTTACAGATATCTCAATTGTACAAGTATCTCCTATAAGGCAGAAGAATCCGTTTCATGTAGACAACCATGATAACTCTGATCTTCAATTGTACGATAACAATGAACAGTCGATTGATACAAAGGAAAGACCCGGTAGATTAACTATGATAGAGCAGCATATGCAATCATACGCTGTCAAAAATCCAGAATTTTATCCTCGCCTTTCTAATGAACATGTGGAAGATGTTAAACAGACTAATAGTTCGTATATAGATTCTCTATCTCCTAAGAAGATAATGGAATCTTCCCATAATAATATATTGAATTGTACACAAAACTTAACTTCACCAAGTGAGAAACACGTGAACATTTCGCCCCAAGTCACAACTGTGTCAGGTGTATGTTCACAACGTTCTGAAACAATGAATCAATCGCTTAGCGAAACCTTCCTTGATTTAGAAACGAAAGAGGAAGACATTTCTATGTATTCTGAATACATGAGAGATCACAAGGACAATAGCATAGCAAAGTATCGCACAGCAATCAGTAGAAATAAGTCAGATAGTAATCTGTCTGATAAAAGTACGTCATCTGATTCGATCAATGTAGATAACATCAGTGAGGCTGAGAAAGATGAAATTTTGACTCAATGTGTTTTGACACAAAAAGATGCGGATATAATTCTTTCATCAGACACAGATGTTGAAAGCATATCCTTCAGTGTTTCAGAAAACGATGACTTCAACCATGAAAATATATCTCAAGCTCTACAACAGTCTAGAAAAGAAACAGAAGATAACAACAAACAGGATACAGAAAATAGAAACAGCAATCAATTGCTCGAAGTTGAGAAATTTTCAAAAGCGATGAACACGGAAGTAGGAAAGGATATTAATCAAAGCGCAACTAAATCAAATCTAGATAATTTAGATATTACAGAGATAACGTCTATGACACAAAAATCTGGATTAAATGATGATCAGGAAAAGAAATCCGTTTCAAGCCCGATTATGCTATCCTCCAGCCCAGATTTTTCAAATAATGAAAGCTGCAGTCCGATTTTAAATATGAAAAACTTGCTTCAAGATGAACACTGTACCAAAAATGTCTCAGGAACAAGTGCTTGTAAATTAAAGTCAATGAACTTTTCTCTTAATTTTGAAGACGACGTATATCTTGCAAACGTTGATATTGATAAATATGAGAAACCACATATTCTGGAGAAGAGTCAATCATTTAATATATCAAGTATGTCAGAATTTAAAAATGTTACTACACGCAGACGCAATAATAAAAATAATCATGAAAATATCAAATGTAAAAATATAGCAGCAGATGGAAACTTAGATAGTAATGCTACATCTTTGACTCAAAATTTTACAAGCATTAGGAAATTTAAAAGAAAATCTTTATCCGAGGGACAAATTGATACAAATAGATTATGTAATCAAGGGGCTACATCTACACGTGTAGCCATGCACTTCCAGTGTAATTACATTCAGAACATTGGAAACGCAAAAACGCCTGAAATAACTGATAAAGATGTTACACCTCCGCCTGAGTACAACGACATGAGCACTCCTGAATTACACGTAAGTTCATTGACAATGATAAATCTTCATAATTAAAGGTACTTTCTTTTTTCACAAGCGAATTGTTAATTTTTAGAGAGAAATGAAGAAATATGGACTAAAGGTACAAAAACGTAGCAGAGCTGTAAAATTGTTAACGCATATTTATAACGAACTTCATCCTTTAGTGCCTGAAAAAGCAATAGGACAGCAAATTACTGAAATTTCGAGCGATGAAGACGATGGTCCTCCATCGAAAAAACGAAACGTAGATGATAATAGTTTGGAAAAGTCGAGTAATGCAGAAGACAGTGGTAATGAATTGCCTTGTTCTCATGATAGGTAAATTTAATGTAAATATTAGATCTCTCTCTTTTTAACAATATGAAATTTTACTTTTAGATACAATAAAATAACATTATGTTTGTTGCAGCAATGATAGTGTAAGTTCCGCAAAAGGAACAATCAACAAAGAAATGCAGTTTTACGAAACCGCGTCATTATCGACATTGGAGAATTCATCGGACATCTCGGAAGCCTTTATGAAATTAATCAATATTGATACAGATTTATATAACAAAATATTGCAGTATGAACCTGTAAATATTGAACAGTTGCGTTCTATGTTGCAAACACGTGGGTTTAAATGCAAGCTCTCTAATCTCATGAGCTTTCTAGATCAACAGGTACGTTTCCCTTTTTTTTTCTTTAACTTATGATATGACCATGTGTCATAAATAACATGGAATTTTTATTTTAGTGTATTACATTTTATGCGCCAGAACAGAGCGTCAAGAGCAGGACTCGCAGAAAGACATAGTTTCTACAAAAATGAAATATATGAGAACATTTATAGATTTATAATTTCTTTATAATAAAATATACGAATATCTATAATTAGCAAACATTAATATATATTAATAAAATTTTATATTTTATATGATTCAATACGTATATAATATCAGTTTTGTTAATAACATTGTTTAATAACATTGCATTGTTGGTTTGTATATGTACTTTCAGTAAGTTAATGAAATAATACAATTCGTATATTATATAATTTAAATATATTTAAAGTTTATTTAATTCAATTTAAAAATGATTAAAATTTAATAACTTTTATATCATTTTCATTTATTAAACTTCCGATGAATTTGGAAACAATTCGTGGAAGGATTGAGACCTTTTTTTAATGAGTTCCAGAACGCAGATGTAATAAAAATTGAATCAGAAGGAGAGCTCTCTGCCGGAATAATTGTGAACTATAGATTTTTTTTTAATGAGTTTTGGAACGCAAATTAGAAAAGATGCTGTCATATTTTGTTATAATTGCGTTCCAAAACTCATCGAAAAAATCCATAGTTCACACTTATTCCGACAGAGGGCTTGATTTTACGTGCGTCAGAACGTTGCACGTTGCAGAACGTGCAGAGAGATTTCAAGATTTGAGAATTTTATGTATTTGCCGTTCCGCTAGCGGCCCGGCCCGGCTAGTGATTTGTTAAACGTCACTTGAGGTGTTCGACACGTTGCATTTTGTTCATTTTTTATTGGATAAAGTACTTGCCGAGTAAGAGAGTAAGTTTGAATATTTATTTACTTTGTAAAATATACTGTATAATAAATTTAAAATAATATGTTAATTATAATTTAAAGCTTTAGTGCAGCATTTAATATACTATGTTGTGTATAATATTGTTGCAATATTTGTAGTGATTAAAAATTTACACTAACATGTGGTTACCGGTGTAGCGTAAAATAAGATTATAATTTAATAACAAAGATATTTTTTATAGGATATATTATTCAGTGATATTTCTATCAAATAAATTTATCAGCCACTATGTCCGAGGAAGTAATATCATCAGGTAAGTTGCATCAGACTGATGTAATGATAGTGATAACTGCTACAGTAAAGAATGATAACAAGGGGCGCGTTCTGTTTCACGCATGATGCGCATAATGCATCACTTATCCTTGTTATTCATTGAATGTTAAACAAGGCAGGCGTGAAACAAAACGCACCCATGAATAGTAATAGTAAGACAGTATGAAGTTATACGTTACTTAATGTATGTGTCAATATTAACAATAATTAAACAAGCAATAGGAAAATGTATGTAATAATGCAATAAATATTTTACAAGGTATCTATACATCAGACAAGAATGGTAACGACGAGACGGGAGATGGTTCAGAGGTCAACCCGTTTAAAACTATTCTAAGAGCAATGCGTCATGCCAATAAGGAACCCTTTCCGATTATCTACCAGGACTCGCGTGAAAGTGGCAAGAAATATGAACCAGCATCAAAAAAGCAGTTAAAAAAGATACAAAAGATTTGGGTTAGAGAACAGTATAAGGGTGAAGGGAAGGAGAAGAAGTTGTTGGAGGATGAAGAGAAGAGATTGAAAAATCTTGAAGAGGCTAAAGCGATTGTTATAGAAGAGGATAAGACTCTGCCGGAAGCAAAACAAATCAAGATAAAAGAAGCTCTTAGTCACAGGGATCAAAGAGTCAAAATATACGGATGGGTGCATAGACTAAGACGACAAGGTGCGATATAATTAAGTTTCTCTCTAATACTTGTAATATGATAATTTATTGAATTCCAAAACTCATGAACAGTTTCTATTATAGGCAAAGCCCTTATGTTCATCACATTGCGGGATGGAACAGGCTTTTTGCAGTGTGTACTAACTGATAAGCTTTGTCAAACATATAATGCTTTGACTCTTGCCACAGAAGCTGCTGTTCAACTGTTTGGGGTCTTGAAAGCTGTTCCTGAAGGGAAAAATGTACATTTGACATATTATATCGTATATTAAATCATTGATGTGCTATACATTTGGATAAGGTATGTTTATATGTTATTATTTAATTTCAGGCACCGGATGGACACGAATTGTGCGTTGATTATTGGAAACTTGTTGGACCATCGCCTCCTGGTGGCGCCGATTCAATATTGAATGAAGAAGCTCTTCCTGATGTACAATTGGACAACAGGCATATTATGATTCGAGGTGAAAATGTACGATAAAAAAAGTTTTAATGCTCTTATAGAGTTTTTAATATAATTTCTGTTGGATTTATAGATAAATAATTCGTTATTCATAATAAAATCATTATTAATTTCAGACATCAAAAATCTTGATTATGAGATCTGCAATAATGCAAGCATTCAGAGACCATTATAAAGAGCGTGGATATTACGAAATGACTCCACCAACTTTAGTGCAAACTCAAGTAGAGGGTGGTTCGACTCTCTTCAAATTAGATTATTTTGGGTATGCGTAAATAAATAGACCGAGTTATTAACCACACAATTATGAGTCAACTAATTAGTATTGTTTTCAGGGAAACCGCTTTTCTTACTCAGAGTTCTCAATTATATCTTGAAACGTGCCTTCCAGCCATGGGAGATGTATATTGCATTGCCCAATCATATCGGGCAGAGCAATCGAGAACACGTCGCCACCTTGCCGAGTTCGTATATAAATATATAGTATATTATTTTATATTATAAAGAAGTTGGTATATACTTGTTCTTTTTGGAATTAACTTTTAAATATTGAATTAATTTTTAGATACACGCATATTGAGGCAGAATGTGCATTTATCACATTTGATGATCTACTTGATCGACTAGAAGATTTAATTTGCGACGTAGTCGAACGAGTTCTACAATCGCCGTATGGTCATCTTATCAAAGAATTGAATCCTAACTTTCAAGTACCCAAGAAGCCTTTCAAGCGAATGAACTACAGCGATGCGATTGAATATCTAAGAGAAAACAATATCACAAAAGAAGATGGCAGTTTTTATGAGTTTGGAGAAGTATGAACAAGTTTGTGTATCTCTCTTATCATCTAAATTCAGACAAAACATATAATTATTATCATCTTTTATAGGACATTCCAGAAATGCCAGAAAGAAAAATGACCGATGCTATCAATGAGCCGATAATGCTTTGTCGTTTCCCCGCTGAAATTAAGTCATTTTACATGCAGCGTTGCACAGAGGATAGACGCTTAACGGAGTCTGTTGATGTGCTTTTACCGAATGTGGGTGAAATCGTCGGCGGTTCGATGCGTATCTGGGATTATGAGGAGATGATGGAGGGTTACAGCCGTGAAAACATTGATCCGGCCCCGTACTACTGGTACACAGACCAGGTAAATACGAAGAAGATACATTCTAAATTTTAATTGGAATAATATTATAGATCGAATAATTACTTACGTTACTTTACAGCGGAAATATGGATCTTGTCCTCATGGCGGTTATGGATTGGGCTTAGAGCGAATTTTGTGCTGGCTGTTGAACAGATATCACATACGCGAGGTGTGCTTGTATCCGCGTTTCTTGGAGCGTTGTCGCCCATAAAAGAATATTCTATGGGAATATGGATATTACGTCGATGATTACATCAGTAGAGAGATGTTTCACTTTCTAATATTATAATAATTTATAATACTGCGTTATATATTAATTACGTAACTACACAAAAAAATGAACTCATGGAAAACCTAAATAAAGGATTTATGTTCAAGTATGTGTGTTCCGAGTATCCATTATTCTCTCCATCCTTATTATGCAAAATACTATGTATTATTGTGTGATCTTCTCTAACAATAACACAGTATCCGTATAACGAATAGTATACATATATTGTCAAAGGCTGGATATTTCCGATACTTATAATTTGCACATATTTATTGTATAATCGAGTATACAATGCCATCGACTGCGTATATAGCGGTTCAAATAAAAATTCACATAAAATATTACATAATTACATATGTATATGCATTGTATAAATATTGGCTTTGTTTTTATATAGTAAGTTTTTTTAATAATGTTTCATGACGGAAAGATGCTTAAAATTATTAGGCGATTAATATAAATTATTTATTCTTTCTGCATTATTCGTATGGTGAAGATTTTGTAATTTTGAAATAAAGGGCAAAAGATTAATAAGTATCTATATAAGTGCATTGTGTGTAAATCAAACAGCGGATTTAACTTTATTATATATATATGTATATATGAACTGATAAAAGTGTCATTCAACAAGTGCATTTAACAAAAATAAATCCTTTGTTATAGCTTATAATTTTATGTATACATATTTTATAACAGAATCATACTATATTTGCAACAATTACTTGCGAAAAGTTCTAAAATTTATAGCGACGGAAACAATACTAATTTAAAAATTATGGCGTTACACATCTTCAAACAAGTTCACATCGAACGGTGCTTGATCACAATTCACGTGATATTAACAAAACTGGATATGAGGAAAATACATTTATCTAGACATCTGTGAAATATTTGTGAAGTTGTTAAAACAAATGTAAGTGATTTGAAAAAAGTAATTTTCGAGACTATTATTCTATCATTTGTTCATCATTTATAATATATATTTCAAATAATTCTGTATACATATGCAATAAGATAAACGCGTCGCAGCAATTATGCTGCGTTGCACTTATCTCTCTCAGGACTATAGTGTACATTTCAAGATAAAGAGATAGAAAGAGTTCAGAAGGCAACACAGATTTCAAGCTCTGTATTTTACTCATTATCCAAAATTGCTCGGCGTGTTTTACATATCTTACGAATATATCGTATCGTATAGTAGTAATAACGAAAAAGCATCGGAGTGGAGTACCTTGAATACATGAGGACCTGTTCGAACTAATTTATCGAACTATATTACAGAACAATAACTTACATTGCGCACACTGCCTCTATTTCAACAAATAATATACAGAAACAGCAGTTTCTTATTTAACACAAAGAAACATCTTGTTTCACTATGGTCAATAACCGCTATGAAAAAGTCGGCTAAATCATCTTTAAATTATCCGCCGATAAACAATAGAATTCATCAACTGATCTTTATAAATAAATATTTATAAATACATATTACATATTAAAATATGAAGGTACATGAAGATTATTACATATCATTTATCGAATCGTATAATATTACTTTCATGTGAGAAAGGAATGATCGATTAGTGTTATTATATGTTGCTTCGTACGAAATCCACTTTAGGGAAAATACAGTGCAGTCTTCGCAGCCTTTTTGGCGCTACAGTTATTTGTGTAATTGCTCGCTGCTTTGGTTTTCTTTTTTCTTTTTTTTTTCCTTAGATCGGGGAAACACTTTGAGACGCTAAGATTACAGTTTATACTAACTTTAGACTATAAGAGCTTCAGTTTTGGACAACAACAACAATATTCGTGCGGAATTCAGTACTTTATTATGCAATAAAGTAGTTCTCGATGAAACGATATCTATATATATTTATAAATGTAACACCCGATATATAAGCTTGTTACAACACACTAGCCATGCAAAGAGATACCGCACCGCCTGCACGGTTCGTATGTAAAAGTAGTGGATATATCGTACAACAGCAATCCAATTATTTGCGTGAATTTCTTTAATGATTCGCCTTTCATATTTATGTATATGTATATAATCAATAAATATCGGTTCTTTTTGCGTAATATACTTACACGGTATTAGCTTCTTTTTCATCAACTTTTTTTCCCTCTTTTTAATTCTAATAAAGCGTTTGTATTACACAATCGCGTTCTGGCAGTTGACGGACTTTCATCGAACCATCTGCTCCACACGAAAACAATCGACCCGCAGAATCCACATGTAACTGGGTAACGCCCTGGCAAAACAAATGATTACGTTATATCTCCGTTTCGCATTTAAACGAATCGGTAATCACAACGCTACAGTACCTGTCCTATGTTTTTGAAGAAACTAGACCGTGGATGTTCACTAGGAAACGAGTAGAGAAGAGAATGGACGGTCAAACCCCATATCTGTGGACAAGATGTTTGCTCATTACCGTTTGGAAAGAGTGCACGGCAATTCACATTGAGAAGTCGCGGTTTGAAGAGGCAACGACTTGTTTTACCTTAATATCACCATCACCTGCCCCACTAACGAAAAATTCCTCATGCGGATCGAGCGCCAGACATTTGATAGCCGACTCGTGCGCTTGGAATCTCTGCCTCTGTTGCCGTTGTCGTACGTCGAATATATTAATGTCGCCTTTCTTGCCGCCGCTGATCAGCAGCTGATGCTGCGGTGCCAGAATCAAGGCGCTGGCTCCCTGATCGTGACACATGAAGCCTGAAGAGACACAATCACACCGTTAATTCACACCGTAATTACAGGAAGGAGTAAAGGATTATTATTCCGATTATTCGTTAGCAAATTAAGTCATATTAGATATATAATGTGCACAAATTATTCGTACCTTGTACAAGAGATTTGTTTTGCGGAAGTAACGTGTCCCATAATGCTACGTTCCGTCCTTCCGAGCCGTGACCCGCGGTAGCTACAAGACTGCATGCGCCAAGGAAGACGAAGTCTGAGGTCACTTTACTGTGGCACTGGTAAGTCTGAAACAACATAATCGATAGTGTCAACAGCGAGCCTCAGACGTACTGAGAGATACTTTCAATGTTTTTTAGACTGATTATAAGATTCTTACGAAGAATGGTCGAGCCGTTCCTTCTCGGCAGGCCACTTGAAATAGACTCAAATGGCCATCGGAATCAGCCACGCCGAACTTGTTACCGTGCTGAGAGAATCGCACGCGGGTCACTTTGGCAAAAGTGCCAGGTGCTCTTGGAGTAGCGACGGCCGTCTGATGTCCCCACTCCCATAACGATACAGAACCATCTTGCGATCCGGTTAAGTCTGATGTCGCCATATAAAAGAATAACAAACATGTTAAAACTCTTCAGTAATTTCAGCGTAGTCGTGAAGAATAGAAATTTACTGTATTCGCGCGTTTATCAGAACAACAAATATACTCACATAATGGTAAAAGCGGATGGGAAGAGATTCTCCTGATTCCATCGATTTTATGCTTCAGGATCTGTTGGAATAAAATACAGCCGATTGAATTTGCGAATGAAAAGATTGGAGATAAAAATATGTACATTTATATATGTAATATTCCAGCAGAATTAAACGTAACTTCATAAATACACATTCAGCAATATTAAGATATAACGCAGTCTGGGTGTTATGTTAACGCAAAATAGGTTTAATAGAGTTGCACATAATAAACATGTAGCATGCGTTTCAAACGTTGCAGCGAGTTTCCACTTAAGACAATTGCAACTAGTATTCGGCTGAAACTAGTTTTCGGCACTAGCTTGCAAAATTAGCTGTTCTAACGTTTATCTCTACGGGTTAGCGTTGAAAACGTTGAATTAACATGTGAACATGTACACGAATGTGGATTCATATTGTATGACGAAGTATAATGGACTTCTACGCATCCAAGTCTTATAAGCCTTGTATTGAGAGAGTATGAAAAGCGTGATATTTTTAAAATTAAATACATTGGATTATTCGTGAAAAAATTATATGTACAATCAGTCGAAGAGTTTGGATAGTACATGCATTAGATCCATATTCCAATCATGTTCATTTAATATATTCAACGTGATACTTGTGATAAGAACAGTGAGTTTCATCCATGAATATAACATTTATGAAAATCTAGGAGCAGATGAAACACCGTATTTGCCAATCGAATACACGCTAATAATTCTTTCTTTTAATAAAACCTTCGTATCATATAATTGTTATGCTGATAATGTAAGCAAAGAAAAGTACAAACCAATGCACTGTGCATGTTGACCTTTTAGACAAAATGATGGCTAAATATTTCTAAAAAAGGTCTTACGGTTGAACTGTAAGATCCTTTGAAAATTCAAGATATATCTGACTTGTAATATACATGAAGAGTTAAAAAATGTTCAACGATCTCAGTGATTTTTATTTTTATTTTTTTGGATAATCTCGAGTCTTCACAATAAAATTGCAAGCTATAAACTTACGAGCTGTAACATATTACAAATCAGATACCTGCTTGTTACCCAAAAAAGTTAAACATGAAAATTTGCACTAGGATAGACTAGGGTCTGTTAGATGTAAATCTCACCGGCTTTAACAAGTGTTTGCTCCTATCGGCAACAAATTGACAGAAACGCAGGTCGTGGGAGCCAGGAAAAGCAGGCATCCCCTTCATCTGAGCGAGCGAATGAGCCGCCAGTTCAGTGACGCAGACCAAGTTAGATGTTAGGTAAGCATTGAACAAGCAACATTGTCTCCGTCACCACTTGTGCTACCCTAACCGAGTACACCATATTCATGGCTTGCAAGGCTTGTCTCGCAATCTCTCTTGCCTTTATATTCAAGAAAAGTAACGTACGAGAAAGTTGTTATATTTTTTAGAATTTGATTGATCCGATCTCGATCAGATGAGAGAGAAATAATCATTATACAATCAACAAACTTTCTTAGTTTTAGACAGGTAGAGATATGATAAATTTGTTTCCAATATTTATCATGTAAAACGAGCAAGCCTTGAATTCAGCCGTATCCTGATATGTGAGACAGTGCACACTTTGGTCTTAATATATATATGTCATGCAATAAATGGTTTCTTTATAATCATAGTTTTTTGCCTTTGGTGCAAAATACTGCTTCTAGACTCGCAGCGTTTTGACTGTCAATGCGTCAAAGCATTGCCTAATAATATTACCTTCGTATCAAAGACAAAACAAAGATATTATTACGAGAGACACGCCTTAGATGGAGTGATGTCAAACAATATACAATGTATATGCAGAAACTTAGTACACATATAATGTTTCTTAGAATATCCTAGACAACACGCTTCCTAGCTAAGTTAGCATAAATGTTTGTAAGTAAAAGCTCATTAAAACCCCTCCTTAGAACCCCTTATTTTGCCAGATAATTCTTATTACAAATACTTGTAAGCAACTTAGAACTCATATATTAATCTTGGAAATATTGCAAACATTTCCTCAGTTATAATAAGTCAAGCTTTATATATATATATATATATATATATATATATGAGTTAATTAACTTCATTAAATATACAATCTCTTGCATAGTAATGATTAACTGCACATCTTTTACACCCCACGCACATATATGCATATTAAACAATACATAGTGAGATTTACAGTTACACTCAAAACAAAAATAAATTCTCTCTACTTTCTCTCTGAGATATAATAACAAATAAATGAATGCAATATAACAAAGAGGATAAGTGAAATTCATATTTTATTCTTATTAAAATAAACTCAGCATTCAAGGGTGATATATCAAACGGTAAGTGTAGCACAAATATATAGATAAAAAATTTAAAAAATTAAATTCTTTACATAAATTATAATTTTAGTTATATTTACAAGATTTGAATTATATTTATAAAATATGTATAAAATGTTATATTAAAGTATATATAAAATATCTTTTTTCTCTAACTTGTCTTATCATATTTAAGATTATATTATAAGTTCTATCGAGAGACATTTCATTAATTTCTACGAAAAAAATCTCTTAATTTATGATATATATAATAATGCGACTTTTGACGTTATTTGCTATATAAATTGCGATATAATCAGAAAACTCACCACGCTCGCGCCACGTCCACTCTGACTGGCTATACCTGAGTGGGTTTGGGGACTGTTTTGCTGAGGACTCTGCGCCAACAAAGGACGATCTGCTGCTGTCTGCAAATGATAGGTGTGTAAAATATGCAGTTTATTATTGTGCGAATATAAAGATATTGTGTTAAGCCGCACCTGTATAACTAAGAAACTGGTTGGCGGTACAGGCTCTGGATCAGGTTGTTTATTCAAGTTGATAATATCAAATTCGCATTCATCTTCCAACCACGACGGAAGTTCTAGGAGCAGGGAAATGTTCATCTCTTGTACTTCCCGAGGTGTAGCAAGGGCCATTAAACCTGGGTTTACCTATACACGACCATCAATCACACAATATTACCACTATGTTACAAACATCTAAATAAAACATTCTCAAGGCAATCTAAAAATCTGCTTGCAAGTTTCCTTAGAAAGTAATTATCATGACTGGAAAAATAAGAGTTAAATCAGGTACCTGATTAAGACAGAAGGCACTGATGCTATCTTGTTCCTTATGGATGATTCTGACTGGTTCTGGTAAGCTTGTAGTGCCACTATCACTACCCTTATCTTCTCCAGTTCCACGATGTACGCCGTCAACGACTGACTGACTGCTTTCAAGTATCGTTGACATGGATCTTCGTTTACCAAATACTGCGCGAATAAAAATATCCTGAACCATTTCCTGTCTGACTAAATAACACCACAGACGATTGGTAGGCGCTGCGGATGCCAATCGTGTACTGGAATCATGAGAATATTTTTTTTCTATTTCCCTCATTCTTTCGACTTTTAATTTTTAACTGAACAAAATGTGCTCACTTAAAGGGCGTATTTCCTTTCTCTAATAACGATCGATATTTATGAATAGCAGGTTTTCCAGGCGTGGGAGAAGGATCCGGCGCACAGCCCGGTATGTAATTCGCTGGGGGTGGACCTTTAAATTCCAATTCTTCGCGCAAAGACTCTTGCCATTGCGCAACAATGCCCAAAGTACCGTGGATTAGCGGGCTACTTACAGGTAATTCTAGAATAACAAATGCATTATCTTGTTAATATCATTGTTATTGTATATTATATATATATATATATATATATATACCTAAGATATTATTTACAAAATATTTCATACCTTGCATTTCTATACCGGCAACAGTCATAAAATCTTGTAATTGATGTTGCAGTATTTTAACTGTTGCTAATCTCATTACGCTCCAACTATACGAATTGGAATTACTATGCTCTGTATTATCCTTTGGTTTACTCTTTGGTTTCGAACCCGTGTCGAATACATCTTCCTCATCGTCTGTAGAATCTAAGTCAGATACCGCAGAATCGGAAGAATCATAATCAATTTCATCTGCATATTCAGTCTCTATGCGTGGCTGAAAGAGTATCATACAATTAATCATAACAGTAAAATAATGTAGACATACAAACTCTTTCGATATTTATTTCATCCATACCTTCATGAGAAAATAGGAGATCATGCTCATTTGCGGCGAAACAAACTGTTCTCTATATGTAGGCTTATCTTCTTTCATATTTGGCTGTTGACCCGTAAATTGTCCTAATAGTTTCATATTCAGCTTGACACGTTGTTTAGTCAATGACGTCATGGTGTTCCACATACCACTGGCGGTACTTTGAATATCACTGGTCATACTATCGGTCCGCTCGACGCTAATCGTGTTACCGCCCTGACAAAAAAAAACACACAAAAATAAAAAAGCAACGTTCGCGAAATATAAAACGGAGAACTGACTAAAACTAATTGATACCTGATTATTAGTCGTGCTTGCTACGCGCAGCAGCTTCTTAACTCCCCCGCCGAAGAGAGATGACCATGTATTGTTATCGAAGTGTTGTCCCACTAGTCTGTATAAAATGTGACTGTCGCAACTCGACAGGGCGTAAATGAAGAGACTCATATATGTCGCCACGAAAGCTTCGCAGAGCAGAATATTCAGCTTCGGAGTGTCCTCGTCTTTCTCCCGAGCTAACAACGCACGCAAATTTGTTACGCCTGGCCATTTAGCAGGTGAGGTAGTTATGCATACACCATCATCCGTCGAATACCGTCGATGATATCTGTTTGAGGCTACTAAATGACCACCCGTCGTTTCTACTTCAGCGACTACCGGAAAACTGAAAGATAATATATATGTATGATCAGGAATATCCTGTATAACATTTAATTGATTTAATTACAATATAAACATATAACTTACCTATCTGGCTGGTGATGCTTCATAACGAACGTGTCCGAATCGCAAAGTGATTGATAAATACAGGCGCTAAGTGCTACCGCTAAATCTCTCATGATGAATACTTCGCAATAATGCGTATTTCTGTTAGGCATCGGTGGATTGCGTAGCTCTACTAAGGTCTGCAGCATATCATGTGCGAGAGACTACGAAAAACAATGATACGATATTGTATATCGATACAAAAGGAATAAAGGAGAATAAGACATTTTTCAGATTAAAAGAATAAAAGGAGATTTTCACGAACCTGTAGATGTCGAACTGGATCAGCAACGACAGTCTTGTTGCAAGCGACGCTGGCGCTTAACAGAGGTAGTGTAGTGGGGAAAGGAAGAGGACTGAGCAATTGTTGTTGAGTCTTTTCTTGTTGCAATTCCTGTAGCAAGAGTACCAATTCCATTCTTACTGACGCTAAACCGCCACCCGATGCACCGTGCAATGAACAATACGATAATAATGTCCTCAACAATGTCTCGTTAGCTGAAAATAACACGATGCTAATCGATTCTGTTTTTATAGACTGTCTTTTAAAAGTTAAAATATTGAATTTGCGAAAAGTTTGTTAAATACAATAATTTCTGAAATTAGAATGTTTAATTATATAACATCGAGATAAAGTTAATCAACCTTTCAACCATTTCTTCCTCTTTGCAGCTCTCTGTACTTTAGCCTCAAAATCTAACTTCTCCGCTACCAGTATTTGATGTAACGTTGGCTGCTCGCCAGGTTTATATGGTGGCACGTCATCGACCATACCGCCTTCATCTAAAAATTATTCTTCTATTAGCATCACTATCGATTTTTATTAATCTATAATTTTTAAGAAATTATTACTATGTTATTCATATGTTTATGTAAAATAAAAAAAGATTTACATTCTGCTACGTTGTTCATGTCTCCGTCTGCATTTGTACTGTAGCTACAAAGTTGTCTTAATGCGTCTACTTCTCGTTCCAACCATACATATAGTTGATATCGTAGCTGACCTCCGTCTACTTCAAAACCTGTCGCTAACGTGGACAGTTCTTCCATTAAGATTTTCAAGCATGCCACAAATTTCAATTGTTGCGCCATAATATCCAATTGTCCAGCTGATTTTGCTACGTCTTCAAAAATATTTTCATTAATAGTAAAATTGTGTAAGAATTAGTTCACAAGAAAAAAAAGGAGTCTTACTGTTATCAGTTTCTGATTTATGCGCGTTATCCTGTTCTTTCTTGTCAAGTTTCATACTCATGGGAGGACTATCAGCGTCCTCACCTTCACCCGTCTCATCATCATCCCAGTTTAATTCTAATTTATCTCCTTTCACGCGCGTGCTATTTTGAGACCAATCAAATGATGGCGTACCCCAATCTACATTGGCATCTAAAAGCGATACTTCGTTAACTTCATATATTCTTAATACATTTTACTTAAAATAATGATAGCTCTACGTACCTTTATTGTTTACTGCATTCGACTCATTTCCCCAATTAATAATACCGGTATCTATTTGAGCATCTTGAGCTCTGGCCTTACTTGGACTGTTCAATAAGCCTATTATAGAATAGAAAGATATTATAGGATAGGTAGATCGTAATATTTCCAATTTAGAATTTACAGAGATTGTCAATTAATGTATAAATACATGTATTACTTACTTGGTGAATCTTCGCCATTTGTTTCCATAACTTTATTAGGTAATTTAGATAAAACTTCAAGAGCGAGAGCTGGACAACCAGCTTTAAAGTGTGCGTGTGCCGTTGTGAAATACAGTTGTCTCTCCAATGGTGTAATACTATCCTCTAACAATAACTGTTTATCTGGTTGATCTGGTCTCTTAGTCTCTGTGCCATAACTGAATCCCGAAATTACTACGGAGTGTCCTTTCTTCTTATCTTGCGCGGTGGACGCGATATACTGTCTGATTAATAACGGATGTGTACGAAGATAAACGTAGAAATTGAAAACGTTTGGGTTTGCTGAAATAAAAGTTAAGGGATAAAACGTTTATTCTAGGAGTTAATTCATGTACGTAATCCACAAAGTACATCAATATTATTTACCTGTTGTTCCTTCTGGCTTATCAGATTCATCGTCATACTGCGGATGCATATGACCGACGTTGGTCAAAAGCAAAGTATTGAGAGAGCCAGAATGATCCTTCAAGATCCACAGAGCCATGCTACGCAAGAATGGATCAGGATGCGCTCTGCTCATATCTTGATTTTGTCCATCTTTATCGCAACCTAGGATTTCTTCGTACAATAATCTTCTCATATTAGGAGATGACGTATCATTCTCGTAGAGTCTAGCTATCACCATCGCGAGTTGGATATCGTTCAGTTTATTCAAGCATACATCGATGGCATCCTTCAAAGCTCCAGCAAGTAAAAAGAACGCGGCCGCATGGTCGAATCGTTGCTTTCCAAGCAGAGCGAAAGCGTTCTTCAGAGCCGCTTTTCTCCATCGATTCTCGGCGAAATTATTCGAGAAGAAGGTAGTCATTCGTTCGTCTCGCTTATTCCTAAATAGACCCCACACTAGATTTTTCTTTTTCATTGCTAAGTAATAGATAGCCGCGTCTAAAGGATCTTGCTTATCCTGGAATGCAGCCTTCGCTATTTTATCTATGCATTTCTTCAGCACCGTATTGCTCCTAATCCACCAACCTACGCCAAGTTCCTTCAGCACAGACCACTTTGGTTGATCTTTGGCATAAGACGGAATTAATCCCAACAATTCCTCCTCGGATTCGGAATGAAACGCCCACACGAGATTATTCGACGCGACACCCTGTTTCTGGAATTGCGCTCTTTGTGCCAACGGTAAGCAGCGTATCAGATAATTGTAATGTTTCATTGCTAAGAGGAATCTGAGGCCGCAGTCGTCCAGCGAATCGGTAGACACAGTTTCGCCGTCCGGAATGCCTGTTAGATTCTCCTTGGCGATTGCGTTCTTTGCCGCGTCGATTGCGAATCTTTCCGCGAAATCGACATTACACGTAGACACGGTATCCGCTAAGGCGAGTAGATGCATTTGGTCGAGACTGGAGAGTCCCGGGAGATGAGTGTGAGTCAAGAGACGCGACAACAGTCTGCCTTGTCTGGGACCGAAGTGAGATATTCCTTGTCTCTCCGGCACTGAGGATCGTCTATCCTTTTGCCGCGAACGTTCATAATCTTCGTCCAACATATCGTCCAACGATTCTCCTTCATCCAAGTTGCTGTCGAATAGCTTGTTGTAATCGTGCTTGTCCTCGTTCTGCTGATGCGGTAAATTCGTTTCTTTGTCGGCCATCAACAAAGTCCATAACGGGAGTGGAGAGATGGATGTAATCTCCGCGTAATCCAGCGTCAATTCCTCCGGTATCTGCGTAGTCGAACCTCTCGGTTCCAGCGGCGATGTCGTACCCATATAACTCACCGACATCGTTCTCGATCGGGACCAACCGCGCTGCTTCACCAGACTCTCGTCGTCGGCCCGCAAGTTGCAGGAACTACCTATACATCGGACGAGATGCGCCAGTATAGCCTTCACCCATCTGATCTTACCCGAATTTAATAGTTCCATCAGCTGCTTAGGATGATACTGCGGTAAAACCGGACAGGCTATCCTCGACGCTTCGAATAATCCGTAATCCGGCATGTAGTCGAAACTCAAGTTCTCGTTCTGTATACCGCGCTTCTTCTTGGCATCCAGCATTGTCAAATTGATACTACTAACGCGCGACAAATGTGGCATGGAAGACACGTTTGCCAGTCGTCTCTGGGACGTCTCGTGCGCCAATGTGCGTAGATCCTCATCGCGCAAGTTTCGACTCGCTTGGAACTCGTCGGACTCCTGATGCTGCAGATTCGAATGGAAGCAATCGTTCTTCGGATTTGGTTTCCACTGTGAGTACACATGCATCTCGGAATCCATGCCGACAACCAGAATGCCGTCTCGCACCCAGGATATTTGCATGGGTAGTGGCGGTAGACCGTCTGCCGTCGTCAGCTCGATTTTGCGCAATTTCATCCATCGGATCTCGTCAACGAATTGCGGCTGAGCCAGTGACGAAGTCTTTCTCAATATCGGCCTGTTATTACTCTGAGATTCCTTCATTGCTTTCATGTTAGCTTGCGCCAGATCCGAACACACTGGAGTGAACAGCATAATCTTGGAACCGACGCCCACAGTCAGAATATGCGAGCCGTCCTCTTTAGATACCCAGTCGAGTTGCACCAGATGCTTCTGCGTGAGCGGGCATGTGTTACCATTCTCTATGATCGATTTCCGCAAAGACTGCAGGGTACTGAACGACGGGACCGCCAGCAGGCCAGCTTTCGTGGAATCGCCATTCTCTCCGTTTCTCGAGGATCTTATATCTTCGTGACTGAGGGTCTGCAACACCTGAGTAAGCCGTTGCTTCTTCTGCAAGAATCTACTGTCGTACAAATAGCTAAGGTCTAGGTGCTGATCCACCGCTATTCGTGGTAGATGAATATTCTTCAGATGAATCGTGTCTTCCAAGATCCATTCGCTGCCACCTGTGCTTTCGCATTCATATATAGCGACACAAAGATTCACGTAGCGCGAATCCGGATCGCTCTTCGTCGGACGCGTAAACGATTTTCCGTACTTATAGGCGCAAGCGATGCGTCCGCTGTAAGCCGCGCTTATGTTCAACGGCTGACCGGTGATATCAATAGTGGATTCCTGGTCTTTCCTGGTCATCTCCCACTCGCACCATTCGTAATCCAGCTTTTCGTCCGGCCTCTTCGTCACTTTGCATTTCCAAAATCGTACAGTGCTGTCGCTGCACGCCGTCACAATGATATATGGCGCAAAGCAGGCGGGATATATTGAGGAGCTACTTAAATGTCCCGCAGCGGGAGCGGCGTGAATCACCTCCACACCGTCGGGCAACGGCAATTCCTGCGTGCAGACTTTCGTGGTGGTAATGAGGACGTGGCTGTTTTGATGGCGACGAGGCAAGAACGTCGAGTCCAGATCGGCCTGACTCTCGCGACGACTCCGGCCACCGGTTTGACTGGGTCTGCGTGAGCGTCTACCTTCCGCGTGGCTCGATCTACCGGGCGTTCCCTCATCGTCTTCATCCTGAACCAAATGAGAATCTGGCACATACATCATCGAGCCTGACAAACCGGTAGTTTCTGGTTGTGATGCTATTACCAATCGCCACATATGCACAGTGGTGCCCTGCTGCGTACGCTCAAGAACCACTATGTAGAATGGCTCTTCGAAGATTGTCGATTGTTGCAGATCTACCATAGCGTCCAACGTGGACTCCATAAGTCCCAGATCATTGGCCGATGTGTCAATACCAGGCTGCTTCTCGTCGCTTCTCTCGCCGGTGATTAATTGCTCTTGAAAGACATGGAGGAACTGCGTGTTCTGCCAATCGTGAGTAGCGTCAGCAATAGCGTCGAGCTGTATAACGCATCCTGGTCTCGCGGTAGATTGTTGAGATACTATTTTTATCCTGTCGTGAATGGAGTGCCTAATGCCATCATCCGATGACATATCCGTCGAGAGACTGGCCATGGAATCCATCATCCTGCTTCTTCTCTCGCTGATCGACACTTCGGCTAGTAACGTTCTAGCGTCAATGACAGCTTGATAAACCCTCAAACATTCTCCGTCGCTAGCTACGAAGCAGGCACTGGGAGAATTGGATAAATTGCCTAGTGTTGTGCTTGGCAATAATGTCGGGATCCAGGCTACATTACTAAACGCCGATATCTCGGGCGAATTGATACGTGCCAATTCAGAAACTCCACCGCTCTTGGACAGAGGCCCCACGGCATCTACGCGCCATAATATCAATTCGCTGCAAAATCCAGTAGGTGACATGATATCCTTATCTTTACAGGAATCGTGTTTAATGCCGAGGTTTTCGTTGGATTCCGTTGATTGAGTACCAGAAAACTCAGGTATATTATGATGAGAGGTTGTTACAAGTAGAGGTAAGACAGGATGGCAAGTAATGTCGTTTACACGGAAGCGATGTCCGGAAGCTCTACATGCATGCCCTATGCTCAACACCTGTGAAAATTTCGTTTTGTCTGCAAACGTTAATTGCCATAAATTCAAAGTACCATTCGAGTGCTTTGACACCATAGAAACAATCGGACTAGGGTGGGCCAACAGATCCGCGTCTTGCCCATTTTTATTACTTTCCAACGCGTTAGTTTCCGTTTTTGTTTGATTTTGATCATTCGTATTTTCCATATTTTTCAGTAGTTCTTGACCTGCTTTTGAGGTCAAGGTAGATTGCTCTTCGTCTTGTTCTATGAGACTAGGTAAGGGAGTCGCGACTTCACTAGGATCGCTTGTTTTAGTCGAGGATTTTGCAACTTCACGAATATTCAGTAAGGGTCCACCAGTATTATGAGAGTACATTGATACATTATGACTCATTGTCGACGCGTCGCCGAGCGGAAATGCGTTCGGAATACGAGTGGAAAATGAAATTTGTGCCTGTCGAAAAGACCCAGGATGATATTCGTCCAACCATTCAATATGCCAAATCAAGAAACTTCCGTCTATTGGATGTATCGAAAACAGCAAATCTGGATTGTGGTGCCAGTCACGTAGCAACGTTTCTATCTTTGTGTCCAACGAATCTGGCGCGTGGTTCATTGTAGATGTTGCATCCGTCGCTATAGAATTAATGGAGGTTGTATTGCTGTAACACGTTTTATTTTTGTTTTTAATAAAATAGTATTTTTTATACAATGTATTGATATAATTAACAAAAGAGAAATTTTGAGAATTTACCTAAGACTGGGATGAGAGTGCACACTGTGTGCTAAACTGTGGTGAGATGAGGTAGTATGTGGAGTAGGATGTTCGTCACTACTGTGCTCTTCTTGACTCATTGACCGGCCACCGACTATTGGCTTCTGAGCTGTTTGCAGCCGAACTCCTTTTTCTAAAAGTAACATTTAGTATTAGAGTAACTACATCTTTTGTTTCAACAATCTTCAATAAAATATGCAATAGAGTAAATTAAATGCATACTTGGTGTACATTCATCCTCAGAATCATGTTCCACATGTTCAGCTTCTTGATGTTGCAAACCTTCTTCTTTCTCCACTACTTTACGAGTTAACTCTTGCAGTATGTTTTCGGCTTGCATGGTAAAGTGCATTTCTTTGTTATTTAGCCAGTGTAGAATAAAATTCGGTTCTCTTTCGGGGTCTCCGGTAATTAGGCTTGGTACTAGTGGTATATCTATAACATGAATGTATACTATCCACTGATTACCAATATTTCAATAATTTTAGAAGAATATAATACTAAAGTAAAAAAATAAAATAAAATTTGTATCCTACTTTATCTATTGCATAATAAACATTAATACTATACCAGTTTCTGCGTTGATACTGGCTGCCAAGTGGAAATGCATTCCTGGGTAATGACCAGAAGTTTGATAACTATTATGAAAATCATGTACAGAATATGTAGATGGAAGCGTTGGTAAAGTCGGTGCTGTATGGCCAGCTTGATGTTGCTGCTTAGCATGTCGCCGAATATGAAAACATGTTCTATAAACAGAAACCTTTATGTATCTCTCATCACCTTATTTTAAAATTTCATAAGCATCGTAAAAATAGAGCTTTCTTTATGCTTTAAAATAGTGAATAAGAAATATTATGTTCTTCGTACTTCATATGTTTCAGTCGTTGCATAAATCGATGTTTGTGCATATTATGATGACGATGTTTGCCATGATGACCATGCCTATCGGAGCCTTCAAACTGACTCATATTAGCTAAGCCTTCGATCTCAGGTGGTATCGTTTCTGCCCACACTCGACAAATATTATCACGACACGATGTGACCAACATATTGGATACAGAGCCTCTAATTTGTGACAAAAGAAAAAACGATTATTAAAAGAAAATATCATTTGCTTATATTGTTTAATATATATAAATTAATTGTTAATATTTTTGCTACAGAGTCCTCTTTCGCAGAAGTATGAATAGTATAATTATTATATATTATTATATAAAGAATCATTACGGTTCTTTTCTTATTCGTGTAAATGTTAATATGTAAAAAAAAACAATATTTTTAGAATAGAATAGTGTCTTGTTATGTCTTGTTATGTTTCACAAATAATATCAGTTATTATTTGATTCCGCTATCGGTTTACTTACTTTGGCATATATTTACTTGTCTTGCGCCAAGATAGATGCGTTACAGCGCGCGGATGTGCGACATAAACAAAACTAAAGTTGTCACTACCCACGGACTGTGCAAAACTTGTATGATCTATGCTTCTTACTGGAAATACTAGAAACGAAAAATAAATCCATAGTTTGCAAAAACTGTTTGTAGAAAGACCATCAGTTAAATAATTTAGTAAAATTACATACATTGTTTGTTTTCGAACCATATTTTGACCAATCTATCATTCATTCCTGTTGTTGCAAACAGAGTGCCGTCGGGGCTAAAACTCATAAGATGAACTGGTGTAGCCGTACGACACTTCCATACACAATTCCAACCGCCTGGATCATTTGGAATAGACGTATCCCCAGGCCCAGGACTCTCAGCTTCCCCTCCAATTGAGAATGTCACCGTACCAGCTGTTAAAAAATAAATTTGTTTTAACAATGTAGTAAAATTGTTTTTGGACACAATAAAATGTACATATCTGGAACTCAAATAAAAAAAGCTCAATATTTAATAGCATCTTCATAATATAAGAGATGACATCTTAATCATTTGTATAAAATTATAATTATTTGTAATAACTTTATAATAATGATGCATACTCATGCATAAATTAAGATGTTCAATGTGACAAGCATAAGGAGCGTTTTTAAAGCGTTTTTAAATCATATCAAAATTATCAATTTTTATCTGTTTGCAATTATTATATGTATATATAACGAAATCAAAATTTCAATCAAGATTTGCATAGCATCAGTCACAAAAATAACTTTGTTGAATTCATTCAAATGCATTTGTTTCAACTCTCTAACTCATTCTGATTGGATGAGATATGCAGGTGATGGTTCTCCATAATTACAAATGCAGTGCGTTAATAAAGCTGTGATATGTTAACATTAACATGCAAGTGACATCAACATTAAACGTCCATTCTCGAAAAGAATGAACTCACGATCCTGAGAAGTATTTGCTGTAACATTATGATTATTTCCGGCCGTGCTGACTTCTTCCGTTTGTAATGTTTTCGGCTTTGTAGCTGTAGGTAATATTGCTGTATCAAGTAATGAGAAATACGATAATTCTAATATTTTGAAATTTTAATCAAGTATTGAATACTCATAAGAGAAAAAAAACATATATTTTATGTCATGCAAATAAAATCTCTCATCATAAAATATCGGTATATTTTAGTACAATTTGAAAATAATTTCCCATTGTTATACAAGATTCATTTAAAAAATATCAGTTTTATTAAAATAAAAAATCTATGAGAGATTAAACTTACAGTGCTCTTCTTGAAATGGCATGATATTTTGATGCCATAATTGTAACAGTTCGCCGCCTGTTAACAATCTTGTCCCTTCTAAATTCCATGATAAAGAAGTAATATTCGATTCTGTTTGCAGACTTCCTGTTTGAACCCATCTGTATTCTAATTGCTATAAAAGAACATTTAGAAAAGATTTAGTAAAAATCTTTTTAAACATGTTCTTAAATACGCATCTAAAAGTGTAAAACAGGGAGAAGCGCTGATACATACATGTGAACAGGTGCTGTGTATAAGCGGCGTTGGCTCGAAAATGCAGACTTGGTTTTCATAGGCTGCAGCTATTTTTCCCGTATCTGTACTACAGTCCAGACAGCTGATCCTGATGTAATTGTGCACAGCTCCAGGAATTATTTGAACTCGTTCGAAATTATTGGCCAAAATCACAATATTGCAGCCAGCTGCGTACGCCTGAATGGAATGTATAGACCACAGTTAATCTATTGAGTACTTTTCAACTTCATGTTTTCAAATAGTTTTACTCGTCATCACACTCTTATCTTATCAAATCTCGATTCTATCTTTCTATCTATAATATGACCTATTATCACTTTATATACTATTTTCCATAAAAGTCAAGTTTTTTAACAACTCGACAGTTAATAGCGAAATACTAGCACGAAAGATTAATATTTTAAATATTTTAATCCACAATGCATAAGAAAATATATCAGATACGACATGTAGAATGACAAAAAGTAGTATATGTTTTCGTCGTTCGCGGAAAAAAACCGTGAACTCGTGGGACGTGAACGGCCCACGTTCGCACGCCTAATCAAAGCGTCATTCGATCAGCTGACTTCCATAATGCGAGAGTGCGTATTGACTTTTGCGATCACAATCACATACGAAATTCCGGCGGCGAGGCTGGCCGATCGCCAAGGACGCGCCGGAAGGCCGTCACCGGAGGAGTCTTACGGCACTTACGGTGAAGGATATTCCCTCGACGGAGCCGACCGCGTAGCAGCGATCGCCCGCATTACAGGCGCCGCTCAGTATCTGATGACAATTCATGGTACCGCACGCGTCGCACACACACGCGAGACGTTAGATCATCGTCCGGCGGCCGCGAGCCGCCGTTCCCGTTCTCGCGTTCGCTGTATCGAAACCCGTATCCGAGGATGCCCGCGTCGACGACGACGTCCGGCGACTCCGACTCCGGCGGTCCGTCGGCTGGGGCTCCGCGAAGTCCGCGATCCCCGAACTCCCGCAGGACGCGACTCACGCGCCTCAGATCGACGCGACACAATGATCGGGCGGCCACCGCGCGGCCATCTTTAAATCGACGTCCACATCTACACGAGCGACATCGTCGCGTAAGGTCTCCGCAGGTCTCCGGTGTCTCCACTCACTCACTCTCCCTGGCGCTGGCGCTGGCGCTGGCGGCCGTGCCGTGCGGAATGCGGATGGCTGACTGGCCGACCGACCAACGAGCCAACGAGGAAGGCCGAAGGCGAAGCTGACGAAGACGGCTGGCGGCTGGCGGCTTCCGGAGCGCACGCACGCACCGAACGATCGCGCCGACGGCCGACGGCCGCGCGCGCGTATTGCGAATCCGCGCGTATCGATATACCGAGAGATGCGGGAGATGCTGACGACTTTAAGACGGCTCCCACGTCGTCGCCGTCGGGAGCGAGACAGATAGTGGATAGGGATGATAAGGATCGTAATGTAAACACGATTTGTGATTGCCTCGGCTGAGCGACGTTGGAGAAATAAATCGACGCCTAAATAATCATTTTCAAAAAAGTACACGATTTATCGCAATTTATTATGTCTCAAAACTGACCGATGACAATCAATTAATTCGCAATTTCTTTTTTTTACAGCTATTTAATATTAAACTAATAAAGGGGCGACACTTGGATCGAACTCCTATTAACTTTAATCGGTGAGCAATTACTCAGCAACCCTCTCCTTTCCCGGCAAAATTGCTCGCTATAAAATTTCTATGTAATTTGATATTCGTTAATTTAATTTTGTCATGTACTAAATGACAACGAATTATTCTATTCGTGTTAATAACTGTAAATCGTTGCATCTTCTTTTGTGACTCGAAGAGAATGAATTTTTGGACTCGTTCTTCCTTTTCTTCTTCAGTCTCAACATATCGATGATTCAGGCTGCGGTCCACTTGACGCTACAAATGCTTCGAAGCATTCCTTTTCTCCTTTCTTTCAATGAAGACAGAAGGAGAAGAAGAACGCTTCGAAGCATTTGTAGCGTCAAATGGACCGCGGCCTCAATTTATTGTTATTAAATATTAATTGCAACATGGGCGTTATCAGTCGAAGACAAAGTTTAATTTGTAATCGCGTTTTGTAGTATTTCGTCTCTTTTAAATTTATGTATCTACAATAACATGAAATTGTAGCAACGATTTTGCAGTAAAAATTATTAGCAACGCTGAGGGATTAACACTGGGAAAAAAAAGTTGGTCTCTTGTTGATGTACACTGCTACACTGTAGTCGCTTGTCGTAGAGACTCGCTTTGAGCGAGGCAGGTGAACAACACGTGTAACATATGCATATTGAACGCGCCGTTCACGTACACAAATGTCGTTTAACGACAAAAGAAGAAAAATGCACGTTATAGCGGCCCGCTATAATCGAACAGTGTGAGCTTCTTCGGGGAAAAAATTATTCACCGTGCGATCATATCGATCCTTTGTTATTAACCGCCTCTATGCTATATTTAGCAAATGTCTTTCCGAACCGTCTTTCCACTAAAGCGTAATTGAAGCGCATTGGAACGCGTGCTCTTCTTCTCTCTCGAATTACAGCAGGAAAGGTCTTGGAGAGGAGGAATCGAATCCAAAGGTCTGATGGAATTGTGTGATTCGAGGGAGGAGAAAGAAAAATTTATCCTGCATTCGAGTCGGTGCGAAACGGCGACGCGATTGCTTATCTTACGAGGAACTAACACTCGGATACGTGCGTGTCATTAATTGCGACCAGTTGACACCAATTATGAAGCATACGCTGGCATACTGCGTTCCTAATGATGTAACCGAGCGGAATGCGTGAAAAATATTTTCACAACTCGCATTGCAAGGCGGTATACAGACTTAATGTTAAAAGAAATAGGAGAGTAAATGCCTTCCTTTAATTACGAAATTAATGCGACATCGTCTCAAAATCCTTGGTATATTTAATCAACATTATAAATTTATTATTACAAAATTATGTAAACATGGAGCGATAGGCACATCATTATTTCAGCAGAATCAACAAGTATCTCATACACATTTCTACATTAGGCATCCAATTCTGAACACGGACATTTCGCCAATTTAAAAGAACAGAATTTTCAAACATATGTATTGAAAAATCGCAGTGACACGAGTGGCATATCACGCGAAATAAAAATTAGCGAGGAGGACTGAGTCGTTTTTTAAAATTCTTCACACACAGCAATGCAGCAGTTACAATAAATCTTGTTGTATGCAGGTACGTATTTACATATTATTTCCGTAAAGAAAAACGGAATGAAATCTAGATAAGGATTGCGAATTCTAGCGTTGTGAAATAAATATTTCTTTCCTAGTTTCTAATCCATCCGTTTTTCCAGATTTTGCGAATGATAAATCAGCGTTGTGTGTTTGCGCGACGATTGATATTAATGAATCAAATGCCACCTTGCTCCAGTGGATTGACAGACTTGGCGTATCTGCGAGGTAAGGGCAGTAAATGCCGTGTGCAGGCGTATGTGTACGCGCATGTGTACACATTCGCGCAGGCAGATAAGAGAGGCATAGAAGCGAAGATATAAAAACCTAATAGCTGCCTGGTCCCCCGACGCATGCTCCGTTTCAGGGTCTGGCTGTGGGGTGATATCCAGTCGGGTAAGAGAGCTTCGTCTGGTCCGCGTCGATCATTACCTGACGGAGCGCAGAGCCCGTCGAAGACGCGACGAAAGGGAAGATGAGGGTTTACCCGTTTCTAATCGCTTCTCTACGCCCTGTTCGGCGCCGCGAATACTGAGGAATATACCATCCCCATATTTCCACCCCGTCAAGGGAGCCAAGTCCATGTCCATTAAGCGTCGACGAGTCTCCTGGTCTTCCGGAGGTTTCTGTCGGAGCGACCGGCTACTCGGCTCGGGATAGCTCGGTGCCACCAGATCCAGGCCTTTATCAGCGATTAAATAAACGCGGCCGACCTCGACGCTGTCGACTCGTCTTGGGCCCGGCCTTGGGCGACCAGCGACCACGTCATCGGCATCCCCGGGATACCCGCGCGTGTACGTAGAGACCAGTGCATACGCTGCGTATGGTGTCGGTGTGCGTACGCGGTGAAACAACACACACCACCTGTGGCACATCCGTCATCCGCCGTCGTATTTACGTCGATGTCTCTCTGTCATACATATTACTGCGCTAATTGGAAATTCAACAATGATACCATTCATCTCGGCGGCTGTTTCGAACGCCGATTGGATGCTGGAATCAAAACCAATGTAACTTCGGTGAGTTTTATCGATGTACGATCGCAAAATGTGGATTAAATGTAGATAATAAATTGGATAAACGCATAAAGGATTCACACGCACGTAGATAGAATGTACTGTTTTTTTTAAACGTAGAAAGCAATTTAGCATTATTATCTGTAACATCTAGGTATATATAGCACAGTATATTCTATAAATTTTATTTAACATCAAATGTTTAGTTAGAGTAATTTTACAAAACTATATCTCTTTATCAATCTTTGCAACATAAGTTGTAGAATTACCAAAGTTTTATCTACAACGATCATAATTTATCACTCGCAGTTATAGCGTTTATTTGTATGAAACTCATTCGTACAAGGAATAAATAAATTACTTAATTAATAATTTAAAAATATAAATAACAAATATTAACGATGAAGAAAGCTGTATAATGATCCGTGTCACTTTAAAGAATTATAATCGCGGCACAGGGTATATCTTCGTTCAGAAATAAATTTAATTTATATCCGATCATTGCCACGTGTCTGTAATATCGAAGTTTGAAAGTATCGAAATTTATATCGGTTTCAACCCCCTATTTTCGCCGTCGATCATTGACCAGTATATGCGCGGATGGCTCGAAAATATGAGGGGTCGTGCGCGACGATCTTGTTAGTGAATTAATATCAAGCCGATGATCACAGAGAGAAAAGAGAGAGAGAGAGAGAGAGAGAGAGAGAGAGAGAGAGAGAGAGAGAGAGAGAGAGAGAGAGAGAGAGAGAGAGAGAGAAGAGAGGAAGAGATAATTCAATCTAAAATTACTGACTATCCGTATCGTTCAACATCGGATTTTTATCTTTTATTTTAAATTATTTTAGTTATGCTTTATTTAATATTCCTTATACGTTGAATTATCTAAGGTAACTGAATATTTCTGATACATATAAATTAAGAAAAATTCTGCATCTGATTCACATAAGATTCTTTCGTTTGACCGAAAATAATTTTAATTGCGAAGGTCTAGGACACGGAAATTACCGTCGTCGATGATACTATGACCAATCAGATGTCTATATCGTCCCATTGCACTATGAATATGAATGAACACGAGAAGAATTTAATGATGGGAACGTTGGAGCAGAGGAAAGAGGCTTTCAAGGAGGACGAGGAGCTCATGAGAGAAACTACGAAATTTATTAGCGAAGTGATAGAGACCGCCGCTACGGAGGCTTCGAAAAGAAAGATTCAGTCGGAGGTAAACGACTTTACGATTTATTAAATTAAAAATAGTTAGGTATATATATCGTGAAGATTGGGTAATGCAATATTTCCTGTTTGTGTTTCAGGGAGATGGCACAGGCGAAGGTAAGTACAAATCGACCACTTACGTTCTGATTTTTACGATTCAAATGTTCTAATTTACGGGATTGAAACATTCTCAATTGACTCGTGTCGGCTATAACAAAGGAAAAGAAGGCGGATATAAATAAAAAATGGTAAATATTTTATATTCGGAGAGCTAGAGGAAGAAAAAGTAGGTAAAGAGTAAGCAAGAAAAGGCAGATGGTTCAATAAATGTAGACTACTAGATCGCTAAATTGCTAGATCGCTAGAGATAATTAAACAAATTTATAGATATCGGTACATAGGTAAATATATAATAATTAAATAAGCAATAATTTATTGAATAGACGCAGATTTGAATCGCCAAGTAGAAATATGTTCATGTTCGTGTAATACCTCCGTAAACGATACGGGAAAATATGTAAACAAAAAAATTAATGGAAAATCAAGATTATAGGCAAGCAAGATCGATATTTATAAGCTAATCATTTAACTTTATTGTCAAGTTATTAACAGCTAAGTTATTAACTTATTTTCTTTCGCACTCTTTTTTCTTACACATTTTCCCGTGCCATCAATAGCAACGGAGATATTTCAGATGATCAAGTCGGGTGGGACACCCCGTAGAGCTACTTGCAAAGTAGAACGTCGCGCAATTATAATTATCTTTCGAGATTGATATTTATAACACGCTGGCTATTCGTGTGTGTGTGCAGGTAGTAGATTGAAGGGTGGCGATACCATCGCCGGCTGGAACAATCGAGCGCGTGGATTCTGCAATCGTATTCTGAATGCGCTTTGTCCGTGCTTCACTAACCATGGTAAATCGTAGAGCGATTCACGTAGTGACCGTCGCCACGCTATTGCCAGCCTCCTTTACAAACAAGTAGTTTTGCATAACGCTCTCATCGTCATATCGCATCACCATCAGGCCGCAGACATCCACCCATATATCATCTACAGGTAGATGAAGAACGAGTCGACCACACCGATCAATTCAAGTATCGAGCCGGTCTCTGTGAAAACGCTTGTTTTAATTACTTCGCTAATCGGCGAAGAACGATGTTCTTATAGTCCACATTGGACTATATTATTTCTAGTATGAAACCAATGGCTGATTGCCGTCGAATCGTTCGGTATTAATCATTCGATAAATCATTCGATTATTTGTTTCGATCCTTTGATGTAGATTTTTACAGCACGTAAGATATTTACAGTTCGTCATCAGACGTTCTTTTAAAGATGTTTTGTCACGACACGCGCTTATCTCGCAAGATCTTTTGATTATCATGTGGAAATTCATCAGATGGTACTGTAAACTTCTTCACCTGGACATTTTTACAAATCAGTTAGTAGATCCGTAGCAATTCGGCATGTTTCATCATCGAATAATAAGCGTAACTGGAAACTTCAGCTTGCATCGAAACAGACTGCAGACTGAGGGTAGAGAGCGGAAGTTAATAATCAGTTAAAGGAGGAGGAGGAGAAATATTTTTATTTTCAAACGCAAGCGAGCTGATCGTTTTCAGAGTGCATGCTAATTTTGCATCCCAAGCGGCGCGAAAACGACAAGATAGTGACGTTCTTCGCGCTGGTGCACCACTTGCATGCTAAGAATATTTAGATGTGGCAAGCGAACGATGGATATACAATGGATATGTATTCTTTTCCCTTAGAACTGTTCACCTGGACTCCGTACCGGTATCGCTTCACAAGACCTTAACCGTTCGACGACTCCCCGGATTTTCCGTTCCGTCGTGCGAGCTTGCCACAAGCAAACAAAGAAACAAAATAGAATTAAGTTCTTTCCATTGTGAAGTCGTATCTCGAGTCGCGTATTACTCGTGCGGACAAACTGAAGACATCGCATATCCTATTTGAAAAATCGGCGCGGCTTTCTAAATCTCGATCTGGCTGGAGTAGAACACGTCGTTAGGGAATGTATTAATCGTGTGTAAACAATGGAGACGTACCGTACGGCACACGAATCGTCGTTGTCGACATACGCCCTGATAAATCTTTCTGATGTCTCGTGAAAAAAGACGAGAGTTTAATCTGCTGTGGCTGCTGTGCAGCCGGGCGTGAAGGAAGCTACATTAGTGTTCAATGGAAGAGGTAACTATAGGTGTAATTGGAAGTGGCTCGTGTACTTTTATTTCCGAGCAAACTGCGTCGCCTTGTAGAGCAGTTTGATGAAAAAATATGGCAATAGTTAGTTTCTTATTTTGTTCAACTTTGAGATAGAGTCACTTTTACTATTATGCCTTCCAATTCTGTAAGTTTCTCAAATGAGGACCTTGGCAATAATGCCGCGTGACGAATAGTTCCTCTCGCATTCTTCGCGATATTAAACTTGCTTTGATCTAACGTATATAAAAAATGGACTTTTATATACAATTAAACAAAACGTATAATGTTTCGATTTTAATGTTTTTACCTTTTTCTCTGTGAATTTAGCAAAAAAAAAAGTGATGTGTGTGTGTATAAGCTAATTTTATATTATACAAAAATTGAATAATGAAATATTGGAGTTTATGAATGACAAAATGTAAAAAAGTTAGAAAGAGATGTGATGACATATTACATTATCGAGGTTTACGGAATGAATAAGATCTGACATATCGGATATTTTAAATTGTAAAAAGATTATATTATATTTTGACAAACGTTATATCTTGTGACATATTTTAACTTAACGGTTCACAATTTGTTGAATATCTGAAAGGGATACGACGCAATTTTCAATTAATTCAGAGATATAAACTGGAGATAGTTAACATCTGTTCAAGTTTGAAGACATCATCAAGCATAGCAATAATGCATGTGAATATAACTAGAAAATTTATATCAAGCTGTACACTTTACGTGTATTTATGTGTCATAGAACGTCAAACAAGAGAATTAGTCAAACGTACTGTGTTCCGTGATGTCGTCAATATTAGTTTTGGCTTTGGGAAAATTATCAAAGAGGATTCCGTTATAGATAACCGTAAGGCTATTGCTTGTTAGGCACAGGAGAATCGGATCAATACCGTTGGTATATGGGACTATCAACACGTGTATCATTATCAGAAATGTAGGTGTGTGAGTAGTATTATCTTATTTATTTCTTCCCGAATCTGTAAAACCTCGTTAAGACTACAGAAAAGGTTACTTGTGCTCGAATCGCGTTATAATGGAGAAATTAATCGGTTGCGAAGATAAATTTCAATAATTAATCGACTACGTTTTCAAAGCGCTGTGTGTTATCCGTATTCACATTGAATGTACCTGTGTCAACATTATAAGCCGTTAGATATAATTGTACAATTGCATCGTTACACAGGGTATTCTCGGAGAAAACACGATATACATGTGACAGTATAGCTTCACTTGGAACAGAGTTCAAAGTCGAATTTCTCTCAATGAATATTATTCAAATCTGTCTGTGCTTATTCTGGTGGAAGATCTGATTTCACAAACAACTGATTCGACAAAATGTCGAGGCAAGCGTCCTCGACATTTGTCCTTTATTTTGGAGTATTCTGTGGATATTCCAAAATATATTCTGCAATATGTCAAAAGAAAGGATCGATACAAATCGTTTGCGGTTTACTTATATCCCTGTGTAACGTGTCACTAACCGCGCACGTAAACGGCGATGACTATATTTCGACGTTGAATACATCGGCGGAACATTGGAAAGGTGTTGGAAAGAAAATCAATATATCCACGCGGTCCTCGTTTTGGCCACGAATCGCCGTTGCGGAGCATGTGCCGCCTACGTATTTTCACTGGCAAAAAGCTAACAAGAGCGGGTGTGCCCTTTAAAATGTCGCCTTTTCGCTCTTAATCGTTCGTCTATATGTGCATATTTTAATTCCGACCATATTATAGTGTGCAAGGGGCATGCTAGGAGGTTGCGGGGGTCCAATATGTTTATTTTCTTGCACACACGTACCCATATAACACACACATACATATACACTTAGCAGATTGTCCCTGATAATTTGCTGAACTGAATTTTCATTCGCATATTCCCGGAACAAAGAGAGAGACTACACGCAAAGAAATATTTCACGTTGCCTATTTAGATGTATAGAGGGATCAACAGTGTATTATGTATATCAGAGACGAGTGACAATCAAATGTGTGTGAATTATGTCGTGATATATGTACATATATATATGCGTTATATAAATACAGATATATATAAAATTTAATATCGCGATGAACTTTGTATTTTGCGTTACCGGAACACTCAATATATAAAGGAAAAATATATTATATTGCATCGTTATCTTCACATCTTCGGTACCGCGAAATCGCAAGCTAGAGCGGCCATTGATAGATATCAAGCTACCAGACACGTACTATCGACAGACTCACCGCACTTATGAAAGTATTATTCTGAAAAACAGCTGTCACGTATATAAATACACAATAAATATTTACGTTAAAAAGAAGAAAGCAATCTGTCGTTCTTTTTATACATATAATATATCCCTCAATTTCCCTTATTTCTTTATTACATATTTCTCGGATTAGGCGTCCTTTTGTTTTTGCACAAATGCTAATTTCCAATTATTTCTTGCTTCATCAATGCATATTGCATTATTACACGTTAATAACTCAGTAAAGATATCAAACGGAGTTATGTTACAATTGACATAACGTGTATCCATGTTATTGCGACTGCTATGGTAACGCAAAGTTTGCGTTGCAAACCCCTTACCAAGCAAGACGAAACCTAGAACCGATAAGTTGTAACGGTAAGTTGAAGGAGAGAGGTTGAATGACTATCTCTTATTTTATAATTTTCTACCTCTCTTACCTAAAATACGTACACGCGCTTAATGTTCTCGAATTTACATTAGCGTAACAATTCCGATAAAAAAAAAAGTGTAAAGGACTTGATGGTTACACGATGGAGAGCCCGCGTTGTATACAAGAGAAAGATAAAACTCAGAGAAAAGAAGAAGCCATGGAACAAGATAAAAGCGACAAAGGAATTGACATTTGTCGATCGGAACCGTGCACAGGAATAACAAAGCGAGGTGAAGAGCCACCCGTCAGGAAATCTCGTAAAAAGCATTGCGATTGGATGAAATCCACTTCCGATACATATTGCCCCAATACCAAGCTTTTCAAAAGTTATCACATGCATCGAAAGGCGTATGATCGCTTGAAAAAATATGTTAAAGATGAACTGAGGAGTTTCGATTTACCACAGACATGCGAAACTTTGCCCAGGTAAGTTACTATAACAATTCGCAAAGTATCGTTTGCTTGTTGCAAAACACATACATATTCCCGTAAGTTTATACCACGTAAATTATATGTAAAATTTTGTTTAGAAAACTATTAAATGATTTAAAGGGACACTACGGCGTCAAAGAAAAAGGAAAAAGAAATGGTTTTTCACAAGGACGATTATTATATGTCGCTACGTCGACGGAGGGCCGAATTTCGGATGCATCTGATTAAGAAGATCAAAGGGCCGATGAAATGCGACGAAAGCCGGCGCGAAGATAAAATGGAAATTTGCAGCGACTATGCAAAAGAGCGGACGGCTTTAGACGACGATAGCGTTTGCGGACAAACAGCAGCAGCTCCGAGCGACGTCGACGATATCGCCGACATTTGGCTCACGGAGGAAGACAAGAATCTCTTGAGGTATTACTACTACATTCTTCATGAGGTTGACGACGCTCATGCAGGCACCTTAGATTCTGACACGTTAAAGAAGATCACGAGCATGGTGTCCGCTGAATGGCAGGAGAGACACGACGTGTGCTTCGACCGATTGATTCGGGAATTAAAAACTGACTATGTTAGGAGCATGAAAAAATCGATCGTCGACTTTGTGCTGCAGGAACCCTTCGAGGAGGCGCTCTGCGCTCCGGTAAGTACGACGTCTACAACGATCCATATGTAACATATATGAAGTATTATTTCACGCGCAAATTTTTTGGGCGCCTGATGTTGGGTCGGCGTTCGACAACATGCCCTTTTGCCGATAATCCAACGGTCGCTTTCACACTCGATTGTGCACATTACAGCCGTTGCTCTCCCGAGAAATCGCTGAATTGTTGTCGCCGGAGCACAGTGTTAAATACAAAAAAATTAAAGCGAAATTGGAGAAGAGATCGATCATCCTGTATCACCCGTGCATACGCAAAACTTTAGATTACTGGTATCGTGAATACGGGTTAGTAAAAGTTAAAAGTTGGCACATAGTATCAAAATATCGTTATACGTGAAATGATTCTTATACATTATAATTTTGTATAATTTTGTAATTCCAGTATAATTTTGTAATTCGTAGAGAGGCCAAACAAATAGACAAACGAGAGCTGGCGTCGTACAGACAATCGTACAATCTTTCGAAATTCGATTACAAATTTTTAAGAATCCTCAGAGACACGAGCGATGATCTTCTCAAACGGTGGCTGCCAAAGATCTGTAACGTTTTACTCGCAGTAAGAAATTTGCTTTATTATTCAAGCGATAAAAAGTACTAGCAAGTATCGATGTTAACTTACGTCTGTTGTCAAAATTTTCACATTCAGGCTTCGAAGAAGGGAAATTTGCCACCGGTCGACAATCCGCAATATAATAGATTCTTCAATTGTCTTGCCTACGTCATGGAAGATCAATTGCGAGACTTGTGCTTGCGTTCAATGGAAGACTACATTGATTATCTCATGGATGTCGGTGTATGTATATATTTTACAGACTTTAATGTTCGATTAAAAATTTCTTTTTAATATATATTTCGGTCAATTAAGTTAAATTTAAATATAATTATTTTGTACAGCACACAAATTGTGGCTTTAATATAGACGTTGTGGTACGGAACACATCTGTTGTTTTTGATCCCACATTCAAAGCATTTGCGAACGGACTTTCAATGCTGCTAAATTCTCTTTACGATGCTGTAACAACGTTATCACGAGCGGAAGTAAAACTTGGATGGATTTGTCCGAGTAGTAGTTCACCTGAATTGCTCAAGGTATATACGTCACGTAATGTTGTTCAGAAAATATCGTAAAATGTTTTAATAAAATCATTAATTAATTGCTAAAAACTACCATTTCGAGTAATTATTTCATTGTTAAACTCACTAACAACGTACACTTAATATAATGATTAGAAATTATTAATAAAATTATTACAATACTATAATTATTAAATTCCTATATGTTTCCATAGCCAATGATTTCTTCGGATCTTCTTGAGCAACACGCAAACGCCATATCAAATTTAATTGAACAATATAGGATTGGCCCAGAAATGCAACTGCGCGAGTTTGATAAATATATGAGTTTGATAAACGACAATGATATCAATTACGTTCGGAACTTTGTGAAGGCCCAACCGCCTAATCCGTACCAGAAATATTGCGAACTCGTTGATTATTATGATCGTTTGAGCAAGAATATTCCGCTAGAATTTCATTGGACGTCTTTTACCGATCTCTTTGAAGTTCGCAGACATCATATTATAGAACATCTCGCTTCTACAGCTGCTCACCTCAAAGGCGAATTAATTTCAAAAATGGTCGCTGATTATCAACAAAAAGTTCGAGCGTACGTTTCTCGCCGATTTTTATATTTAAATATATAACTTTGCGATTAAAAAATCTAATGATAGTTTTATTATTTAATAACAATTTTTAATTATCAGTATAGGAGAGGTTTATCAAAACATCGCAGACCAAGCATTAAGTATACCGCCCAACACATCAGAACTCATGAAATTGCAGGCTTTCATACATAAATCTGAAACAGAGACTGTTTTTGAACTGGAGACTCGGTTGAGAGAAGTAATGAAATATATAATATTTTTATCAGATTATCACCATTTAACGCCAGTCGAGTTGAAGAGCAATAATTTTGCTTTTCATTGGTGAGCGCGTTTTAATTATATTAATTTAATTCGCAGTAAAATTTGTTCTGTAACTCAAAGTAACAATAAACCTGAATAGTTAATGTAATTACAGGTGGAGAAAAGTTTTTGTTCATATAATATATCTAAAATTTTTGAATAATGTGAATAATTCTGTTGAAATTCTCGCATATCCAGGTATCACACAATGCCTGAAATTTTCGAAAAGCACCGAGAGATAATTGCAAGTAAAACGGGTGAATATCAAGCAACGCTCAAAGCCAGAATCGAAAAATTTGAACAGGATCTTCAGATTTATGAAAAATACTGCAACGAGTTGCAATATTGGGGCAATATCGAAGAGATACAACGATATAAAAAGAAAGCTACGAGTCTTGATAAAAAATTGATTGCTGCTATGGATACAATCGCAGAATTCAATGACGAGGAAAAATTATTCGGTTGGGAAACGTCGCGGTATCCTTTAAGAAAGAAGGTAATACAAAATAATTTAATTTTGTTGATTTACATTTATCTGTGTATATATGTTAAAAATTTTTTTGCAATTTAGTGATGTAAACAAATTATGGAAATTATAACATGCTTAAAGCAAAGCTTTTATATTTTTAAGAACATTAGAAATTCGGTGTTTTACATTTATATTTTCTATCTCACATATCCTTAAATTTTTCTATACGAAGGAAATAATATTATTTTTATTGATAATTAGATAGCCGATAAATTGGCACCTTATAAAAAATTCTATGACATCGCCTGCGAATTCTTAACTAATTACGAGAATTGGACCGAAGCTATGATAGGCTCATACGATCCCGAAGTGATTGAGAACGAAACAGGCGTTGCATATCGCACGGTATATAAGTTGGAGAAGGCTTTTCAAGAACCTACAGTGAGGAAGCTGGCAGAAATCGTAAGAATGAAAATCGAAGAATTTAAAGAGCACATGCCAGTGATATTGACTCTTGGAAATCCTTCCCTGAAAAGCCGTCATTGGGAGCAGGTTTCAGAAATTGTTGGGTTTCCGATAAAAGTCGATCAATACATGACGTTGGCCAAGGTAAATGCAAACTAGTCTAATGCTATCTATGCTGCTGTTTGTCATTGGCAGATCGTAATCGTATTTACGTCCACAGATTCTCGACTACGGTCTAGGCGACTATGTCGCGAAATTTGACGTGATATCCGAGTCGGCTACTAAAGAGGGTAATTTAGAGAGGGCTTTATTCAAAATGTATTCCGATTGGGCGGATATTGCATTTACCGTCACTCTTTATCGCGACACCGGCACATATGTCATCGCCAGTGTGGAAGAGATACAGCTATTGCTTGACGATCATCTAACAAAGGCTCAGACCATGAAGAATTCTCTTTACATAAAGCCGTTTGAGAAAGAAACCCTGTAGGTTTACAAAGCTTTAAACAAAGCTCTTTAGAGAGAGAAAAGTTTTAATTTTTTTTATCGGTACCGCTATACTTTTATTGTCAAATAAAATTTATTGTCACTATTTTCTATGCTATTAGAGAATGGGAAGCCAAATTGCTCTTGCTACAAGATATTATGGATTATTGGCTCAAAGTTCAAGCGACATGGATGTATCTTGAACCGATCTTCTCATCGCCCGATATACAGCAACAGATGCCAGAGGAGAGTCGACGATTTACCGCCGTAGATAAAGTTCGTAATTATTCCCAACGTAAATTAAATCGTCGCATTACCACTTATACAATATACAAATTTCAAACGATTTAAAATTTGAATTATATGTGTGAAATAGATCTGGAGGGAACTTATGACAATCGTAGCGGGTAATCCAGCAGTCATGATCGTCGTCGATATCGACAAAATGTTGGATCGTTTGAAAAAATGTACCCATTTGCTTGAATTGGTGCAAAAGGGACTTGCCGCTTATCTAGAGAAGAAGAGGCTCTTCTTCCCGCGATTTTTCTTCCTCTCTAACGATGAACTTCTGGAAATCTTGTCTGAGACAAAGGATCCTACGCGGTACGCTTTATCACGCTGATTATTGTCATATATGTTCGATTGCTCGTAACTCTGCATTTTAATTATTATCGTAGAGTGCAGCCACACTTAAAAAAATGTTTCGAGGGCATCGCAAAATTGAATTTCACCGATGCTATGGAGGCCACAGCTATGATGTCATCCGAAGGGGAGGTGATTATTCTCGAGGACGTAATCGATACGACGGCGGCGCGAGGACAAGTGGAAAAGTGGCTCCTTGAGCTTGAAACTGATATGAAAAAAAGCGTGAAAGCTCAGGTCAATTGGCCGATAACGATCTCGAAATAGATGGATTATTGAATTATTAAACATATTGAATCAATCTTCCTTTAGGTGATACGAGCCAAAAATGCCTTCCCAACTAAAGCTAGGTGTCAATGGGCCTTGGAATGGCCGGGACAGACTGTCCTCTGCGTCAGCAAGTTATACTGGACGACAGATGTTACTGATAAGCTTCCGAAGGGCTCCGAAAGTTTAAGAGATCACGTTGAAATATGCACGTACGAACTTAATGAAATCGTCAAGCTTGTTCGTGGTAAATTATCAACGCAGAATCGTACGACTTTGGGTCGGTATTCTGTTTGGCAATGTATTCAGTTATATCGATCTGGAAATTATTCCCTTTTTCTTCTTTTTATTTGCAGAAGCTTTAGTAACGCTGGATGTTCACAGTCGTGATGTGTTGGCGCAGTTATGCGAGCAAGGTGTAAATCAAGTCACGGACTTTAAGTGGCTTTGCCAACTAAGATATTATTGGATAGTGAGTCGATTCAGATATATGTGGTCTTTCTTTTTAATTTGTTATAATTTACATTTGTTATCGTACATATTCAGTATCGTCAATAATAAGATTCATGCTTCTGTTCTGTAGGACGACGACTTGTACACGATGATGATAAACTCCAAGCTGGGCTATGCATACGAGTACCTGGGCAATACGTCGCGATTAGTGATAACACCGCTCACCGATCGATGCTATCGCACCTTGTTCGGTGCTCTCAGCCAGCATCTCGGCGGCGCTCCGGAAGGGCCTGCTGGGACAGGAAAGACCGAGACTACCAAAGACTTGGCAAAAGCAGTCGCCAAGCAATGCGTCGTATTCAATTGCTCGGAGGGATTGGATTATATCGCCCTGGGCAAATTTTTCAAAGTACGTGTTGGAAACATTTAATCCGATAGTGTACAGATACACAAACACATTTGTATATCAAGCTGAAGTTTAAAATATTTTATTTTATTTGAGTACGGTAGATAGCATGTTATTTATGTAACAAATAAATTTTCTTGTTCTGAATTTATATAAAATAATATTATATTCTACAGGGATTAGCCAGCACGGGTGCATGGTCTTGTTTCGACGAGTTCAACCGCATTGATCTAGAAGTCCTGTCGGTAGTGGCGCAGCAGATACTAACTATTCAACGAGCTATACAAGCGGGGAAAGAGATTCTGATATTCGAAGAAACAGAATTGAAATTGGATCGTACTTGTGCGGTATTCATCACGATGAATCCGGGATACGCTGGCAGAACGGAATTGCCAGACAATCTGAAAGCTTTGTTCCGACCAGTAGCTATGATGGTAAGTTCAAAAACGCGCCTTGAAAAAACCTATTACATTTTCCCGTACAAATATATTGTATTTTCTTCATATTCGATAGGTACCGGATTACGCCTTAATAGCAGAGAATATTTTGTACTCATATGGATTCTACAACGCAAGGCCTTTGTCTGTTAAAATAGTTATGGCTTATAAATTATGCTCGGAGCAACTGTCCAGTCAGAATCATTACGACTACGGCATGCGAGCGGTGAAGTCTGTTTTAATAGCAGCAGGAAATTTGAAATTGAGATATCCGGAAGAGAACGAGGATATTTTAATTCTGCGTAGTATCAAGGACGTGAATTTGCCCAAGTTTCTTAGCGAAGATATACCGCTGTTTCACGTATGTTTATACGTTTATGTGCAAATAAGGGGAGGATTGTCATTAAAAATATGTTATTTTAGGGTATCGTCTCGGATCTTTTTCCAAACGTGCAACTTCCTGAGCCGAATTATGTGCACTTAAACGCGTCCGCACATAAAGCATGCGCCGCTGCGAACATCCAATGCGTCCCTGTGTTTCTGGAAAAAATCCAGCAAATATACGAGATGATGTTGGTCAGGCACGGATTCATGATCGTCGGATATCCCTTTGCCGGCAAGACTACGGCCTACAAAATGCTGGCTGACGCACTCGAAATTTGCGAAGAAAATGTAGGTGTTCCGAAATTTAATTGTTACCTCAGCGATTCGTGTCATAAAAAATGACAGAAGTAATTATACCAGTATATAACGATTAAATTCAATATCGATTTCGAACAGAATTTGATGAACGAGCGCAAAGTGGAGGTAACAGTGATCAATCCGAAGTCGATAACTCTGGGACAATTGTATGGGCAATTTGATCCAGCGTCCCACGAATGGAACGATGGTATTCTGGCTGTTAGCTATCGAGCTTTTGCAACTTCGACAAACGACAATCGAAAGTGGTTGGTCTTCGATGGTCCGATAGACGCGATGTGGATAGAGAGTATGAACACCGTTCTTGACGACAATAAAAAGTTGTGTCTAATGAGCGGAGAGATCATTCAGCTGGCGCCGACGACCAACCTGATATTCGAGCCATTAGATCTGGAAGCTGCTTCACCGGCAACGGTATCTCGTTGCGGTAAATAAGTCCTTTAATGATAATAGTAAAATCTAGAATTAGATGATTGACAAATCGTTCATAACAGGAATGATTTATATGGAACCTGGAGCGTTAGGATGGGAGCCCTTGTTAAATTCTTGGATAGCCAAATTGCCAGAAGTGATAGATGAATGGCTACGAGTCTTCCTGTATGAATCGCTGTTTCTTAGATTTTGTAAACCTCTTTTTCACCTATTACGTCGGTGCAATGTAAAGGTAGAAGATCTATTCTCATTATAATAGAATTATGTATCATGATTAAATACTGTTCACACTTTGTTAATTTGCAGGAAATATGTCCGATGCCCGATTCAAACCTTTTGCGATCTGTCACTTATCTCATGGATTGTTTTTTGGATGACTATTATAATGAAGAAGTAGTAAAAAATATAAGCGAACTTGATCTTCGAGCACAGATAGAAGTTGGAATTTGATCAAATAATTAATCAAACGTTATAAGTTATAGTAATAATTAACTTTTAAATATATTTATGTAGGGCTCATTTTTCTTTTCGTGCATCTGGGCAATGGGAGGCACTTTGGAAGCCAAATATAAGGAACAATTTAGCATTTTATTTTGTGGGCTTCTGGAGAAAGAATTTCCATTTCCACTGATGAAGATATTTAAATTACAAGAATCCGTTCTGCCACCTTTAAAACCCTATATATTTATCATGCCGAAGCATAATTTGGTATTTGATTACAGATTTATTAAGGAGGTAAAAACATTTGAAAATATTTATTTACCGAATTTTAACATCTATAAATATTGTTATCTCTTAAGAAGACATTTTATCCTGTCAAGTCTGTTATTTCTTTTTATCAGGGCAAGGGAAAGTGGAAATTATGGTCGGACGAGTTAATATCAGCACCGCCGATTCCCCGTGACATCCCTGTCAATCAAATAATCGTGCCAACCGTAGAAACGATACGGTACACGGCGCTCTTTCAGATGCTGGTGCAACACGAGAAGCCAGTGCTTTTTGTAGGTCCGACAGGCACCGGGAAATCGGTGTACATAATCGACTTCTTATTAAAGAAGAACAACGCCGCGGTGAATAAGCCGTTGCTGATCAATTTCTCCGCGCAAACTACCGCTAATCAAACGCAAGATATTATTATGAGCAAATTAGATCGCCGGCGTAAGGGCGTTTACGGTCCTCCTATAGGTAAACGATGGATCGTCTTCGTCGATGATGTCTCGATGCCGATGAAAGAAACATTTGGGGCGCAACCGCCTATAGAATTATTGCGGCAATGGTTGGACCACTGGCAATGGTGACGTATCCTGAATTGTTTGTCGTTATTGATTACTTAATATCTGATTTTTTTTATTTTGATGTATAATTTGTGGATAAAAATATTACATATTTAGACATTCCTTAAGTAGCGTATTAAATTTAATTTCAGTAAAACATTCGTAATTTTTATTAATTTCTTATCGGTAGGTATGACAGAAAAGAAGGAACGCTAATAAAATTGATCGAGATCCAATTAATGTGCGCGATGGCTCCGCCAATTGCCGGCAAAGATGTTACGCCACGATTCAAACGACACTTCTTCGTTCTGGCAATATCTGAATTCGAGGATGACGTTATGATCACGATATTTAGTAAAATTGTTCTGTGGCATCTCGATACGAGGTCTATAAATTTAAAAATATTTAATAGAATGTTCAGAGAATACGTTTTAAATTTATCCCGAGGAAATATCTTGTTTTATGAGAATTCAGAAGTCTATAATATATGTATATGTTTCTTTGCGTATTGTAGGGGTTTTAGCAAAGAATTTGATCCATGCATTGATCAAATCGTTTTAGCAACGCTAGACATTTACAAAGAAAGCTTACGCAATTTGCTACCGACACCTGCGAAATGCCATTACATGTTTAATCTTCGTGATTTCTCCAGAGTTATTCAGGTTGCCTATATTTTCCTGTTATTCTGTTATTATACATCTCCAAGAGAAATTCTTATTGCAATTATCACGCAGGGAGTGCTTTTATCGGTTCCGGAAACTATGCCCGCACTCTCAAATATGAAGCGATTATGGGTTCACGAGATACTTCGTGTATTTGGCGATCGTTCCGTCGACGAAATCGACATCAATTGGTTGATACAGCAAATAAGCGTGACACTAACGAAACGCATGGAAGTCTCATTGGAAGAACTCTTTGAAGACCTGCTTCCAGAAAAGAAACAATACATAAAAAGAGTAAGGTCTTATTGTTTTATTAGTTAATAAAAAAGAAAGTTGTGCTTTGATATATATCTTACATTCTTGCATATCTCTACAGATCACCATAAATGAATTGCGAAAATTGATGTATTGCGATTTTACCGATGCCAAGGCAGATATTCGCTTATACCAAGAAGTTAACGATCTAGAACAATTGCGAGAGATCGTGGAAACGTATCTTTCTGAGTATAATTCGATGACGAAGAAGCCTATGAACCTGGTATTGTTTCGGTAAATCTGTCTTACAAATTTGGTAAATGTGGTATTTGCAATTAATGCCCGATCTTGTGCTAAATTCAATGTAAATGTAAAGGTTCGCGATCGAGCATCTGTCAAGGATAGCTCGTGTCATCAAACAACCGCGGAGTCACGCTCTCCTCATCGGAGTCGGCGGGTCTGGAAGGCAGTCTTTAACCAGATTGGCGTCGCACATTTGCGACTACGACGTGTTCCAAGTCGAACTTACGCAACAATACGGCCTGCATGAATGGCACGAGGATATCAAAGCTATTCTAAGGAAAGCCACTGCTACCGATTTGCATTCGACTTTTCTTTTCAGCGACATGCAGATTAAAGAGGCCAACTTCTTGGAAGATATCAGCAATATGCTTAATTCAGGAGAAGTAAATAAATAACGTATTAAATTATTTATTTTTATCCGCTTACTTTGTCCATTTATATATTTTTGCTAACATGTAAAAAAATTTAACAATGTCGATTTTTATTTAGGTGCCCAATATATTCACGGCTGATGAGAAGGCTGAAATATGCGAAAAGATGAAACAGATTGATCAACAACGAGAACGAGCGTTGCAAACGGACGGTAGCCCTGCGGCGCTTTTTAATCTATTCGTGCAAATCTGTCGCGATCAGTTACATATTGTTGTCACTATGTCTCCCATCGGCGACGCTTTTAGAAATTGGATTAGGAAATTCCCGGCTTTAGTTAACTGTTGCACCATAGATTGGTTCCAGGTATTAAAATAAAGTCACCAGATTTTATTACTGTTGTTAAAACAATTTTTTAAATAATATTACATCGTTAATTTCATCGTTTAAGCCATGGCCTGAAGACGCCTTATTGGCTGTCGCGACGAAATTCTTGTCTACAGTCGAACTTACTGATCACGAAAGAAGTGTCGGTATTGACATGTGTCAATTCTTCCACGTATCCACTCAAAAATTAAGTGACGAATTCTTAGTTCGTTTAAATAGACGCAATTATGTGACGCCTACGTCTTATCTCGAAATGATCAAGACTTTTCAGAGCTTACTCGACAAGAAGCGTGGGTAAGTCTGATTCCGTTAGGCCCTGAATCTTCCTGTTCAACTTTTCATAATGTTACAGAGAAGTGCTGCTCGCTAAGACTCGGTACGAGGGTGGATTAGGACAATTGGATAGCGCGCAGCATCAAGTGACGGAGATGCAGAATACATTGAAACAATTGCAACCAAAATTGATTGCGGCCACGCAGGATATCCAGCGAATGCTGGCCGACGTTGAGAAAGAAAATCAGGAAGTCGCAGAGTTTGAGAAAGTAGTCAAAGTCGACGAAACCGCGGCTGAAGTAAGATCGTACAACATATCATATTATTAACGCAATAATATATTATTGATATTAAACGTAAAATACAAATTTAATAAAACTGTGCTCCTATATGAAGTTATGATCATATAGGTTGTCGCGAATGAAGCAGCTGTGATAAGAGCCGAATGCGATGCCGATTTGGCCGAAGCTATGCCTATCTTAAATCGAGCTCAAGCAGCGTTGGACACGTTAACATTGGCAGATATCGCGATAGTGAAAGCAATGAAGCATCCGCCGTATGGTGTGAAGCTCATTGTGGAGAGCGTTTGCGTCCTCAAGGTACAAGGCATTGTGCAATGAAAAACGGCGTATATATTGTTATTTACAAAAAAAATCTAACATAATAATTACTCAGATATTAATTAAATTGCTTATATATTGTTGTAATTCAAGTGAATTATTGCAGCAAATAAAGCCAGAGAGGGTGCTGACGAAAGAGGGTGTATATATTGATGATTATTGGAAGGCCGCCTTGAGGATGCTCAGCGATGCTAAATTTTTAGACTCGCTACTTCACTTTGATAAGGATAATATACCGGATAAGGCAATAGAAACGATACGGAAGGAATATCTGATCAATCCGGACTTTGATCCAGAGAAGATCAAGAAGGTATCAACGGCTTGCGAAGGATTATGCCGTTGGGTTATCGCAATGTCTGAATACGATACAATCGCGAAAATCGTTGCTCCTAAAAAACAAGCCCTAGCACGAGCTGAAGCTGCTTATCACGATGCTATACAAAAATTAAACACTAAGAGAGAACAATTGCGCCAAGTACAGGTATGCATTACGAATATCAATACAAAAGTTACAAGGTCAGATTATAAATAAGACAAATTCAAGAAATAATATATGTATACTTATGAATCCTATATTTAAAAATTTTAATTTCTTAAAAATCCGCTATTAGAAAAAGTTGTTGGATCTTCAAGAAACTCTAAGCAAAAGAAAAGTGGAGTTTCAAGCGATGTCGGATCAGGTGGCGGATTGTGAGACAAAATTGAAGCGGGCCGAGGATCTCATCGGGGGATTAGGCGGGGAATATGCACGTTGGTCCCAAACCGCCACGGAATTGGGCGAGACGTAAGATCTGTCTGAAGCAGATCTTTATTCTTGATTATTGCAAATATTCATATTAAATTTGACTTTTTACTCTCTATATAGATATTATCGGTTAACGGGGGATGTGCTAATCGCTTCTGGTGTAGTGGCTTACTTGGGCCCGTTCACCATGCCGTTTCGTGTGCAACAGATAAGCGAGTGGGTGCAATTGTGCTCGGATATGCAAATGATTTGCAGCCACGATTTCCATCTGCGTGATGTACTCGGCGATCCGGTTTTGATCAGATCGTGGAACATCGCCGGGTTGCCCGCCGACGTATTTTCCATCGACAACGGAATTATCGTTACGTAAGTCCAATTGTAATTTCAGTAACGTGTTATATCGCGTAATATCAACGTTGTTTTTTTATAGAAATGCCAGAAGGTGGCCACTGATGATAGATCCACAAAGCCAAGCTAATAAATGGATAAGAAATATGGAGAAGAAGAACAATATAAGCATTATTCGATTGAGTCAACTTGATTATGTGAGGACCTTGGAAAACGCAATACAATTTGGGCAACCGGTACTCTTGGAAAACGTAGAAGAGGAATTAGACGCTATTCTTGAGCCGATACTTCTCAAACAGACGTTCAAGCATGCTGGTGCATTATGTGTAAAATTGGGCGACACCGTAGTAGAATATAATACTAATTTTAGGTATGCTTTAATTACATGCGTACAAAATATTGCATCTGTTTTACATATGTACAAGAAGACATATGATCAGGAAACTTGAGACGAAATATTCTTGCACATAATATATAATGTATAATGCTTATCATATTGGTACATATAACACACAGGCTTTACATCACGACAAAGTTAAGGAATCCTCATTATCTGCCGGAAATAGCGGTAAGAGTAACTTTGCTGAATTTTATGATAACACCGAGCGGTCTAGAGGATCAGTTGCTCGGTATTGTGGTCGCGAAGGAAAGGCCTGATTTGGAATCGGAAAAGAACGCTTTGATTGTACAAAGTGCCGCGAACAAAAAGTATTTTCTTTGATACGTTTCGATTTTATGTATATTTCACTTATATCATTTTTTTTACATTATCTGATATTATGATAGGATGTTGAAAGAGACAGAAAATAAAATCTTAGAAGTACTTTCCGTGGCGAAAGGTAACATTTTGGAGGACGAGGAAGCTATTGATATTTTAATGGTGTCCAAAAATTTGAGCGATGATATTCAAGTGAAGCAAACGGCCACAGAAGTTACGGAAAAATCGATCGACGCCGCGAGATTGCAGTATCAATCTATCGCAGTCTATTCGACCATACTCTTCTTCACGATAGGTAGATCAATCGTGGAAGATCAATCTGATCAATAATAGAAGAAAAGTTGTTGATACATTTCTAAGCGGAAGTTTTAAACAGATTTTAACCGGATTATTCTTTTTGCAGCGTCTCTAGCTAACGTAGATCCAATGTATCAATATTCATTGGCCTGGTTTGTGAATCTCTTCAACATGGCTATCGATCACACAGAGCTGACTGATAATATCGAGCAACGTCTGAAGAATCTGACCAAATACTTCACATATTCCCTTTACGTCAACATCTGTAGATCTTTATTTGAAAAGGATAAGCTATTGTTTACGTTGCTTCTCGTTTTTAATCTGCGCGAAACAAGCGACACGTTGAAAACAACGAACCAGTGGTTGTTTCTATTAACTGGTGGGATAGGTTTGGAGAATCCATATGCTAATCCCGCCGAGTGGCTGCTTGTCAAGCATTGGGACGAATTGTGCAGACTGGATAATGTTAAAGGATTCGAAGTAAATTTTTGTATAATCAATCAGAAATTTGATATTTATTATAGAATGCACTTCCGTAGGGCATCAGAGAATCGTTCTCTAACGCTGTTGGCGAGTGGAAGAAGATATTCGACTCGAGAGAACCGCAGAAACAGCGCTTCCCAGCGCCATACGACAGTTTAAATTTATTCGAACGACTGTTAATTCTGCGATGTATCCGTCCCGATAAAATTATCCCAGCAGTGCAGTTGCTGGTGGAAGGTAAAAGACAAGTAAATATCAATTGAATAAATTGAACGGACATCAATGATTATTCCGATAATGCGAATGTTGTAGAACAACTGGGCACGCAATACATAGAAGCACCAGCTTTTGATTTGGCATCTTCCTTCGCGGATTCTAATTGTTGCATTCCACTGATATTCATCCTGACTCCCGGCGCCGATCCGGCGCAAACTTTGTGGACATTTGCTGACGAGCAAGGCTACGGTGCTAAACGTCTTTTCTATTTGTCTCTCGGCCAAGGTAAGTGTTTGCCGCGTGAAGATTTGTCGCGTGAAATTAACCATATCATTGTTTCAGGTCAAGGGCCAATAGCGGAGGGATTGATAAAGAACGGTGTGTTGCACGGTAACTGGGTGGTATTGCAAAACTGTCACTTGGCCAAGAGCTGGATGCCAACCTTGGAGAAGATATGCGAGGGTCTGATACCTGATACGATTCATCCTGACTTCCGGCTATGGTTGACCAGTTATCCGGCGGAGCACTTTCCTATATCGGTTCTCCAGAACGGCATCAAGATTACGAACGAGCCGCCTAAAGGACTCAGGGCCAACATTTTGAGATCCTACGCGAGCGATCCAATCAGTAATCTGGAGTTCTTTGAGGGCTGCATTCAAAGCGAGTACTTCAAGAAGCTTCTGTACTCGTTGTGTTTTTTCCATGCTATCGTACAAGAGAGACGGAAGTTCGGCCCGATCGGCTGGAACATCCAATACGAATTCAACGAGACCGATCTGAGGATCAGCGCTCTGCAATTGAAGATGTTCCTGGACGATTATCAGGACGTGCAGTTCGACGCTTTGATGTATCTCACGGGTGAATGCAACTATGGAGGCAGAGTTACGGACGAATGGGATCGTAGAACACTGAATACTATCCTGTCCAAGTTCTATTGTCCGTGAGTATTAGTGAATTGTGGTAACTTTTATCAATCGATCAAAAGATTATTACTTACGTCCTTACTCAGGGAACTGTTGACCGATGAAATATACTACTTTGATGCATCGTCTACTATTTATTACTGTCCGATCGCCAGAGAATACGAAGCATATATCGCACATACGAGGAAACTTCCAATAATTACAGAACCAAGTGTATTTGGCATGCATGATAATGCCGATATTCTTAAAGATCAGCGAGAGACAGACCTGCTATTCACTTCATTGCTGCTCACTCAGGTAAATTTATATACTTAAATTTTTAAGAAAATAACGATTATTACATTTTATAATTATCATCGTTTTTCTTGATTTTATCAAACATTATTCAGGATCGAACGGTATGTAATTATGATGTTGCCATAAAAAATAATGGAATTTTAATTTATAATTTGATTAATTATACTAACCGCTAATAAATTTTATATAATTATAAAATATTATGTATTTTATGTAATTATCTTTTTTTACTGCTCGCTCTCAGGATCTTTGGAAAATTAAGGTATGTTACATATCGCTTTTCGAAATTACGACTTGATATCATGGGTTACTATAATAAATCTTGATCTGATTCTTCCTGAGCGCATGAGATAAAATTCTAAATGGATCAAGATAATTTGAGCAAAGATAATGTTCTTCTTTCCTAGGAAGCCGTTAAATCCGGTTTGAGGCAAACCTCTGACGATGAGATAGTTTATGGTGTTGCAACAGAAATTTTAAATAAGCTTCCAAATGATTACGATCTCGTTGCAGCACTTGCTAAATACCCTACGTTATACAGCCAAAGCATGAACACTGTGTTAGTGCAAGAGATAGATAGATTCAACAAATTATTACGTTGTATCAGGAGTAGCCTTATCAATGTACGAAAAGCTATCAAAGGTATATCTATTCATTCCTCGAAGAAAGAAATGCACGCGAGATATTGTCAATTAATTTAAATTATCAAATCAATCTTTCATATTCTAATAAGAGTATTGTGATAAAAATTAAAATAACATCTTGAAAATTATATATATTATCGCAATCCTGCAATACCGTAGGTTTGATCGTAATGTCCGTCGAACTTGAAGATATTTACGGAGCAATCTTGACGAGCAAGTTACCTCTGTTGTGGAAAGCAAATTCTTACCCTTCTTTAAAACCTTTGGGCAGTTATATCAATGACTTTTTACAACGTTTAACATTTTTACAGGTGATTATCTATGGTACTACTTTTATTTATTTTCTTAAAGTATTTTAAAGTATATGTATGAATTTATTGTTATGTAGAAATGGTATGAAGAAGGACCGCCCGTTACATTCTGGTTACCTGGATTTTATTTTACGCAAGCGTTTCTAACTGGGATATTACAAAATTACGCACGAAAGTATCAGATCCCTATAGATCTTCTCACGTTCGATTTCGTAATCCTGAAAGAGACTGTCTTCACGATCGCGCCCGAGGATGGCGTTTACATTTACGGACTATTTTTGGACGGCGCAAGATTCGATATGAAGGAAATGTGTATAAAAGAGAGCTTTCCCAAAGTGCTTTACGACAACGTACCCTTTGTAAGTGTACTTATTCCGTAAGGAAGGTTTATAGATCAATGATAAAACTTACCTTTTACCCAATATATTTCCAGCTGTTGCTGATACCGATGAAGAAGCAGGATATCGAAGAAAGACGATCGTATGTCTGCCCGCTCTATAAAACCAGCGAACGTCGCGGGGTATTATCCACCACTGGTCACTCCACAAACTTCGTCATAGCTGTACGATTGCCCACGGTGAAGCCAGCCGAACATTGGATTTTAAGAGGAGCGGCTATGCTTTGTCAACTCAGTGAATAAAATAAACCAATATAACGTCACTAGCTTTTTCCTTCTATCTAACTAGAGAACTCTCTCATTACGGCAACAGATTATGTGTCTTTGTTAGCACATAAAAAATTATTTTCGGTGCTGTATCTTTGCTTCGTCGCGTGAAAATTGCATATATTGACAAACTGATATCATATATCTCTTCATTCAAACACGAAGCTGATGGAAGTCTGATAAAGCGGTTATTTCCTTTTCATTTTTCGTCGTTTCTTTAAGGAAATACGCTCGAAGTACGCCCTCCATGCTCTTTGAATGATCTTAGCAGCTTGATTGCGCCTAAAGAGCTGCAATTTTTCGGTGAAAGCTATCATCAGCGCGATTTCTCGCTCCTTCTTGAATCGAACGTACAGCTCCCGTTGCACGGTCAGCTGATCCTAATAAAAAAGAAACCAATGATAGCTCGGCAGAATTATACATATTAAAAACATATTAAATTCGAGATTAAACGTATTACAAACCTCCATTTCTTTAATTTTTGCTTTAACAGCTTCATTATCTCTCGATAGTTCCTCTGTCATCGTATGAGACGCGCCGATGTCGCAATCATATTTAGCAAGGAAAGCGATATATTCTTGTTCGACTTTTGCGCTGAAATATAAATTAATTAACGTTTATTCCTCAAATAAATCTTCTCCAATTAAACCGCGTTTTTTATGAAGATTACTCCGCATTTACCATATATCAAAAAGCTTCTTCTCGGATGTCGCATTGGATTCTATAACGTCGTGCAATCTGCGCTCTGCCGAATCTATTTCAGATCGTAGCAGTTCCTTTCGCGCTTCCTCTCGTTCTCTTACAATCAGCATCTCCCGCATTGATTCTTCCCTACCATTTGTAAAAATAAAGTTTATTATGAAATTCTAGAACACACTACAGCGATACAATTTTTTGTTCAAGTAAATAATTAAATCTTTTAGTACATTTCTCTTGGTATCTCTATTTCTGACGTCTCCCTGATGCTTCGCATGATCTCCTCCTCATCGTTTACGCAGGTAACGATATCCCTCAGAAGGATCTCGGAGCTCGAGTCTTGTTCTCCAGACATCTCCTGCAAAGCTATCAATCGATATCTTCAGCCCGCGTCCGAAATAATGCGTATTCTTTTACAACAAAAGAATTTTTTTATTCAGTTTACCTTCAAGTTCCGCCAAAGTTTCCGCTACTTTCGTCCGGCAATCGTGCAAATTGATAGCGTGCGTGCATTCTACTTCAGGAGTTCTCTTCATGCGGGATATCACGAATTGTTTGAGAAGTCCAATGAGATCAATGATCTCTCGAAGCAACTGCGAATCGTGGACGCCAAGTTTTTCAATCTATTAAATAACAATAAGAAAGAGGATGACTCGAACACACAGGATCACAATTAACATTCAACGTTCAATTGTTACAGTGGGGATAATTTTGAAACCAAATGTAATTCTACGAACGCAACGTGGCGATTTTCAGCGCGAAGGTAGCTCGTTATCAGGCTGATACTGATATGCAACTCTTTTTCGAACATGTCGATTGGTTGACCGGAGAAAATGTCTAAAATAGAATACTTTTCCAAATGAAAAAGACGCGCCGAAGAAAATTAATAATTTCTTGGAAAAATACGATGTATTTGTTTAATCGGGATACAAATTTTACAACGTTAAATTATACCGATTTCTCTATCTTTTTTGTGACGGCCGACAAAAGCTTCTCCATTCGAATTATCGAAATCGCGATGTCTTCTCGCTCGCTCATGATTGATATATCACTTCTCCCTGAGGCTTCTTAGATGATCTCACGATCTCTTTACTCGCATAATTATCCGGATACGTCTAACGATCCAACAATAGGTACTTCTATGGTTACCACCTTCCTAAGCAGAACAAAAAGAAAGTCATGATGAGGTCGAAGTGGCATTAAAGTGATTTTTAAGCGATGAATAAAATCACGATAACTAGTCTTTCATGATACCGTTATGAGTTTTATATATCCTTTTTCCTGGGCCTGGACGTTTCAATTGAGTATTTTTATGCAACACGTCGACGCGGAGCGCCTCTAAATTTTTAGCCGTCCTAATATTTTCCCATTTGAAACGTCGAGGCCAACCTCGACGAATCTATAATCATTAAAATTAAGAACCGCGTATAAATACCCTCTACATTATTAAAATAAAAGTCTGACGTAAAACATCTTTTAAAGTCTCTCAAGATGTGTCACGTTATCTTTTATTTATTGCGCGATCATCCGAACGATCGTTATCTTTCGTTCATGCGTATATCGACGAGGATATATAAGTTCCTGGATTATATGAAATAAATAAAGATATCGATTCTCGTCTTACAATTGGAACAAAAATAGAGGAGCTGATGCGTAAAAGATTCTTGTAAAATCCCTAAGTGTCGAGTGTTATCTTTTCGCGTATCGCACGATTAATCGATCATAATATATCATATTCTTTTGTGTATATAGCAACGAAGATGAGCACCTGTTGTCAAAATAAAAAAACGTCAGCTTCTCTCGCTATTATACCTGTGTGCGGGTGTACGGCGTGTACGTAAAAAAATATAAATTTTCCAAAATTTCGCGATATAGATACACAAATTATTACGAGAACGTCGATAGGAAAAACAATTCGTTTCCAACGTTTCGTGGTGCTCCGAGAGAAGGCGTTTTCCTCGCAGCTCGCAGCGCTGTAGGCTGTAGGCTCGATGAATCGCGCACGCACACTCACACACACACACACACACACGCTGTGAATAATCTCAATCATCTGCTCCGCCGTGACTTCTCCGTGTGTGCGACCGGAATTTAAACATGACGTTTTGATGGAGCTGCTATGACATCACCGGGGTCCGTTGCACTTCCCGGGCTGGAATACGATCTGGAAACGTCAAGTGCGTTAATGTGAACGTCCGTCGACGCACGAACACCGGCTCTGTCGTATTGACAATTAACGCCACACCTAAGTCACGCGATTTATTTATCGCAAACCTACAGGCACGTACACTTGCAACGTACGTACCAGGAGGAGTCCTCTTTTCCCCCCCGAGATACTCGAGGATACTCCATGCAGTTTGGCTGTGATTATATTATCTGTAATTTCGTGTCCTGTATGTGACACACGATTCCCTGCCGGAGTCGCCGGAGATCGCACAAGGGTGTAGATTTGTAGAAACGCTCGGATCCCCGAATCCGTAGAAAGGCGTAATCGCGTAATCCTAGACGGCGAAACGTCTCTGTGAGACCACCTTCTCGTAGCGCTGCGACCAGATCTATGCGTAGAGCGTGCTGCGGCAAAAAGTTGTATTCATGCCTTTTTGTCTGAGAGGTAACGCAACTTGCAAAATGGAAGAATATTCTGTCGCGTCTGACGTGTCGGTGGTGGACGTGTACGACATCGCATCGGAGATAGGGAAGGAATGCGAGAAGCTCATAGATCTGTTTGGGGTGGAGTCGGTTACCAATCTGATGCCAAAGGTGATAAACGCTTTAGAGCTACTCGAGAATCTCGCCACCAAGAACGAGCGCGAAAATACCATGGTACAGGAGCTGAGTGCCAAGATCTCTCAGCTTGAGAGCGACAAGATTGGGAAGGCTGAGGATAGGCAACGATTTGAAAAGGTTTAGCTTATACGTCACATCGGCATCGTAACGATGATCTCGATGCGATTTGTAATTCATCATTATATTTGATAGCACAGTATTACATATTGTCAAGTTTGATTTGATTCTTTTAGGAACTGGAGCAAATCGAAGAACACTGGAGACAAGAATCCCGTGACTTAGTAGCCATGGTTACCAGATTACAAGAAGAAAACAGACGATTAGCTGAAGCTCTGCAAGAATCACGTAGCGACAGTCAGTACAGCAGTAAACAAACAAGTACTAACACCAATTAACCTGTTACTAATCCAGTAATCGAGTAATCATTAAAAGGTTTTGTTAAACGTACAAATATACGTTTGACGGAACAATGTACAAATTAATTAATAAATGAAATAACCGTTTGCATTAATTTTTAGCTATCACAGCTAGTCAGGAGGTTGACGTAGCAGTTCTGCAACACTTAAGGTCCATGATAGATAAACAACGAGATCAGATTCGTGCTAGAGATCGAGAATTGTCGCAAAAAACTGCAGAGATTGAAAATGTAAATTGATATATTTATGTGTATATACGCAATTCGGTGATTTTTCATAATAGATATAAAGTATTATTAGATATTTAAAGAAGATTTTGCATTAAGATTATGTTTTAACATGACAAATTTTGTTATAAGCTGCACATAATAAATAATGCAATGTGTTATATAGTTGAGCGCACAAGTGGAGAAGCTTACTGTACTGGGACGGGAATTAAAACGTAAACAACGACAAGCGCAAATGCAAGCCCGAGGTCTAGTAGAAGAAAGAGCCGACTTTTTAGCTCAACTGCAAGATCAGAATCGGGAACTTATAAATCTTCGGGGACGGCTCGGAATGGCTAGGAAAGAAAATGAGGATTTGAGTAAATTGCAGGGCTGTCCTGATTTGACGAACAAAGCAATTTATGATCTCGACGATCCTGATAGACCCAGATTTACGACTGCCGAGCTAAAAGAAATCTTGCATGAGCGAAATGAATTGAAGGCAAGAGTCTCGGATCTCGAAGACGAATTAGAGTTGTACCGACCAAAACCTGAAATGTATGTTATTGAATAATAGAAATTTATATTCTATGCTATATAAAATACATATATATATTCGTGTCACTTCTGTGTTGTTTCAGTCTTGAAGATGACAAAGATGCACCTGTGCAAGGACCGCTTCCTTATGAACCTGATGATGCACCATGGAAAAAGTCGTCTGAATCTGGAATTCGTAAATTGTACGTTTATTCTTTTCATTTCTTCGTGACATATATCTAAAGTGCGTTAATTTTATAGCTTCCGAAAAATATTCTCCGAGTCCAGCAGCAGCTTTCTCGGAGGTAGCAGTCCCAGACGAAGTCTTTCTAGTCTTTCAAAGATGGCCCTATCTGGTAGCAGTACCTGTGATACGTCTATATAATGCTTTTTTAAAAATACGTTGGATAATTTTAAGTAATTAGGACTTGTCGATGACGACAGCCAAGGACGACGTCGCTTAGGACTAGACTTTTTATTTACATAACCACATTCTCTGACTGCTCGATATACAAAACGATTTTACATAGACAATTTTAACGTCGTAGATATTAATTCCTGTAAGAAAGATAGTTTAGTGATATTATTATTGAGACCTGGTTCATAGTAGATAGATATGCATGCAATGAGTGAATAGGAAACACTAGATTTGTATAAACTTATAAACCTATAATATAAAGGAAGAGACTTGTGTGCATGTATATACTTTAGATGTAAAAAAGGACAATGTGTATTTAGCTGCACGACCTTAGTATATCACATAATCACTTCTCATTTTTTCCATTTATTCCCTTTAGATGTTGAATTGAAATTAATAGGTATATAGAATATTCGTTATTCGTAATGCACGTAAGAAAAAGATAGCGATACAATTAGAAAAAAACATTCGTTTTTTTCAAGACTACTAGGTGCGTGTAGTTTTAAATGCATTGATGAGGTTCTAATTGTGTCTAATGTGAAACAGGTCTCATTCTTTCTATATATGTATACGCAGATACCAAAGTATCCGACTATTATTTGCTCTCAAAGAGATTTATATCTTATCTTTCGATAATTTCCTTTATTCTATTGATTATCTATAAATAAACTAACCTATTCTATCTAACTTTACAATTAAACGCAATTATTCGAGTAAATTCTACATTGAGAAAACCACAATAAGCTTTTATATCTTATTTATTAACTTTTTAACATATTTCGTATGTTTATTGTGTCAAAATGCATTTATGATGTGATTAAAGTACGTTACATTTGAATTTGTATCTTATTTTTTATCTTTTGTACATTGTCGTAAGCAATAACATATCTACATTCAATTCTTTTATCTCATTTACAATTATTTGCGGACACTATATTGAATTAATATATTTCACAATCTGTGCCATGTGTTAATGTAAAAATAAATGAGAATATTTTTCTTTCCATGTTGCAATTGTAAATATACTCATAAAACACAAGTTGATTTAGCTGTATATTTATTTCAACGTGTAATATGTTCGTATAAAAATATTCTTTCTCGGATATATAGATATATGACGATATAAATAAAAAGTTATCAATATCTATACATCTAAATACCTAAAAACATGTCATAGCAAAGTGGATATGTTGTTATTTTATAAGATTATCTAAATTAAAGTTAATAAGTAATCAAAAAAGTTTTCTCTGCAATGATACACATACTCGTACAACAAGAAAATTATACAACTTAGCAAATGCTAAAAAGTTTCCATCACAGAGGATTCGTTGCAAGCTATGTTATGTATTAAACTTAGCTGTTCATAAATGCAATATAACTGTGTTATGTGTAGTGCCTATTTCAGTATTACTTATCAACTCAAACGATTTAGTAAAGTTCCCTAGTAGTAAAACAAGAGACGACTTGAAATGTATAGAATGAATTAGAGTACGAATTGTAATGAACAAAATGTAGCGAGCATAATTCTTACAGCTATGGTGAGATTATATATAGCTATGTGCTCATAGTAAATAAAACATTTTTGATTCATTTTGTTAAAGAAAGAAAGATATTCTAGTTTTGTTGAAAATATTTTATAATGTAATGGAGTAACATGTGCATATCAGTGTTTTATCCACTTTATATCAGACAATATATTCTCAAAAATGTTTTGTGAATATATCTTTTAAATGTAAATTAATATTATATAATGACTTTATTTTAATCCTATATACAGCAAGAGGAAAAGGTTCGTTTATATTAGTATATACATTTTTAGATTTTTATACTAGCAAAAAATAGCCAAGGCAGCAACAAATTAAATTTTTTGGAGAATAAAAGTGTTGATCTTGAAATAAATGAGATTAGGGCATTTGCATATATTTGTTGCTTCCATGGCTGTATAAATAAATTTTCATTGACCAATGCGATAATTTAGAATTGTTGAATATCTTTATATAACAATATATAAATCTGCAGATAAGTTTATCCCTTTCCATACATATTCAATGTAGTACCATATATGATTTTGAAATAATCTTAGATGTAAAAACCAGAAAATAAAAAGAATAACATGAATGTGACACAAGAATTACAATGTTGTCCATGATATATTGTAAGTAGGTATTAAAAACCTAGAGAATTGTAAAAGAATAAACAATACCTTTTTGGAAAAATGTATTACATACAACTTAATAATAATAATTTGCTCATATAAAATTTAGATTTTAGTTGGACAAAATTTAATTCAATAAGTGCTTTAATTATAGACATGTTTTAATCTTTTAATGTTCAGCTGGTTGTTAATAAAATAGAATTATAATCTACAATGATTTTATTAGTTTATATCGTATCTACATTATGTTTTAAGCTAAATATAAAAACTGTTTTTTTTTTACAACCAATATACAATAGTATTTACGTTTATATTACATTCGTACACATGAACAAATTATTATATGATCTGTCTAAAGTACAATACTTAATTTCAAATTCATGAAAATATTTAACACTCGTTACAATGGAAAATCGAACATTGAGGTCATTTTTCACGGAACAGAATATGAATGTCCATTAATATTGTATACATATTAGGTCGTACAGGTATCGTTAATATTATTTTAAATGTGTTTCCGAATATATAATCATGTCTAATATTTATATATTATAATTATTTGTGATACAATAAACTTTTCTATTCTGTTCCCTTGTAAATTAGGAATTCTTCTCTTATGCTACCTTCCCATTTCTCACATTTTGCTATCATTGCCACATTAGTGTAAAAAAAAACGAATGAAAGATAGAAATGTAATTATTTTCACTTTTTACACGTGCATTAGAATAAAAATAATTTGAAAGAAAATTCCAGAATAAAAGATTAGTTTGTGTGTGTGTATATATATGTGTAGACAATTTCAGAATAGGATTCCATTATAGAAAAATAGATATTAAACATCTAGCGTTACTTATGTTTAAGATGTCAATTTTGATTGAGGCAATTTAAGAAATGTTTCAACTTAATGTGTCAACTTAAAAATAGTTAATAGTATTTTATATTTTAATACAGTGTAAAAATACTTATATGAAAATCATGATAGTTTGCATAACTAACGAAAAAGTAATTTCTAAAAGGCATTATATCGTATAATATTATTTATCTAATATTTGTTCTTATATAAATAATTAATCTAAACACATGTATAAATTGTGTCTAATTTTTTTTATAAATCTACATATTGAGATTGGCTGCAGATCCTGTTGGTAAATCTGGTGGTACAAACTTACCAATAGGTTGTATTGCTTCGCGTTGTTCAGCTAATCTTCGCATCTCTTGTCTAAGTTTACCTAAAATAGCATGATTTGGCTGATTAACGGCGGCTTTACCCTGCAAAAGGGTGATCTCTTGTTCCAATTGTTTCTTTTCCTTAAAAGACTTCACACTTCGCGACCCATAAAGACGCAGCAAGGAACCCCACGACTGTATATGTGGATGTATTAACTGTAGTATTGCTTGTGCTGCTCGTTGTTACCGTCTTTCTTATTACGACAAACCTGTAATTATTTAACTAAGATTAATTTCTTACCGTCTAAAATTAACAATTCTCTAATAGGAAATAGCTTATACGTACAACAGTAGCTTCATGTTTTCCAACCTTCATTGTAAATTCGTTTCGTTGATGTTTCAACGTATTTACCGAATAATTAATCTGCATATCTCCTAAACCATAATTTCTTTGAATACAAGTTATTAAAATAGCATGTGGGGAAGGTTCTGTGGTTTTTGCACAAAATTCTGCCACACGCGGATCATTGATTGATATTTCGTCGAAGAACGAAAGATCAGCATCGGAATTTCCTCTAGATGCTTTTATCGTACGACTGTCATTATTCGATCCATTATCTCCGCCGTTCTCACCAGAAATTTTATCTTTCATTTGAGGAATCAAAATTTCAAGAGTTTTCCCGGGCTGCATTAGCCTTTGCTTGTTTTTTACTACTGCCGAATCCGTTTCCATATTCCATATCATTAATACAAACTACCGCGGAATATGGCGTCGCTGCGTTTTCTATAATTAAATGTATTAAAATTCCATTTTAATAACCAATAAAGGTAAACTTGACGCAATTGCAAATTGGATACCAAATATGCATCACGTTTTGTGCATTATCAAATAATATATTAAATAATACGATTACCTAATTCTTTAAATTTATACGTTGGCTGTTTCTTTAACGCGTGTTGTACATATTCATGAAGAATACAAACATAACTTTTGCCCGATGGATTCATTATCCAATGTTTTGCAGGTCCTCTGTCCATTATCGTCCGCAATATTCCAACTGCCACTTCCACTAGAACTACTGACTGGGAAAGTTATCAGTTTTGTACCATCCGGTAAAGTTGGACGCTCAAGTTGTTTACGATGTTTTTTAATTTTCGTAAATTTCCGACGCGCTGACCAAGATCTATAACAGAAGGGTCGATTAACGTAAAATAAATTTCCCGACGACATAATCATTTTATTTTTCATACTTACTGAAATCTCATTACTTTAATAGATTTGAAACGGAACAAAGACTGACAATAACTTCTTAATTGCTCGCTATCTAATGAATGCGCTGCACGATTCTCTTGTATGGTTTCAATCTTTGCGCTGGGAAGACTGCAAGCTTCAGTGTTTGGTGCACGTTCCATTTTCTTCTTTCGTTCCTCTTCCTCTTCCGTTAATGCTTTTTTGTACTGAAGGCAAGGAATGGCGCTTACAGGAACTTCGTGCTTTCTAACACTTCCTGGACCGAGAAAATATGGCTTTGCTAATGTACAAACTCTACTCTGTTTATGAAGGTATAATGGCATTCCACTGTTGTGCGTCACTTGTACCCATCCTTCAGGTAAAACATCAAAATGATTATGTCCAATTTCTAAAAGAAGAACAATAAAAGTAACATAAATAAAAGATAATTACACAGCTCTATATGATAGTTAATATATTAATGTACCATCTAAAACGAGTTTCTCCTTCTCCTCATAGGGCAAGCGATCCTTTTTATCTTTTCTCTTTCCTTTAAATTCTTCTGGTAAACCTAACGTACATAAAACTTAACTAAAATAAGCGAATTTAAAATCTTTGTGAATTATACTAAAGATGAGAAACCAAATAATCAAATAACCTTACTTGGTTTCTTATTTGCTGCAGAAATTATTTAATCTAGTCTTAAGAATATAGTTAATAAATGTAGTAAATTGTAGTTTTTATAAAAATCTTTTTAAATGTAAAAATGGTTAATAAGATTTGAAATTCTGCGTGACGATTCGTATAGATAATTAAAAGCAACATGCAGGTAAATATATTGTTGTATCAATATGTGAAACGTACAGCAGACTTTTCGCAAGAATAAGCGAAAATTCTTTAGAACTGCTTTCTCGTCGTAACAATTGTAGTTACCCTTGGCATCAAAACTTTTAAATTTGCGAAAACATTATAACATACCTTCTTCTAGCATCGCTTCAATTTCTTCATCTGGCACATCAGAGTCCATACTTTCATCTGTATCCGAATCGTCATCAGAATCATCATTCTGTTCTGGATGGCGATCTAGATCGTCCAGCACGTCAAATTGCCGTAAATCGTCATTGTGTTCCAGATCTTCCTGGCATAAGCCATTGTGCAAAGTATCTTTATCGAGACATGCAGTTTCTTCGTCCGTATCATCACAATGGCTATTGTCAGTGCCAGTTGATTTGGTATCGTGTTCTAATTTCATTGACTTTGTAACACACAATGCTTCCCAATTTTGATTCTCGCCTTGCGTACTGGAAACCGCTCCGCAATCCAAGATGTTCCGATTTTGATTACTTGCACCATCTTCTGAGGCCATAACTTCCATAACTTCCTGTTCTACGTTAACTTCCATCGCGTTGTGTATCTGTTAAAATACTATAAAAATGCGAACAAGAAGCTCAGATGCTTTAGCCGACAAAATCAGTAAGATTATACAATAACAGCAGAATACTCCTATCCCGTGATCTTCTATCTACTCGTTCACTAGACAAAACTTATAGTATTGACCTCTTATCCTATATGCACATTGTATATGTACAATATAGTAATCATTGCATTTTGTGTGCAAATGCAAATTAACAGTAAACAACCAACAATAACAAACAATATCCAGTAAACTGAAATCCAAGGTCCATACAAAACAATCCGTGGATTAATATGTATTAAGCGCGTTGTATGGCCACACCACTTTCACCAATGGAGCCAAAGTCCAATCAATTTGAAACCACAAATGGCAATAAAAATTGGACATTTGCATTAGTGTTAGCAGTCTGGGGCCTATTACGTATCCATGAGAGTATACTGTACAAGCGAGCTGTTACTTTATCGGATTTTGTAGATGGCTGAGAGAATTCCATCGCATTATTTAAACTCCAGATCTAGACAGGAACAACATTGAGAGATTGAGGCTGTTACTAGCTGGAGTTCTGCGACGATATGCTAGCTATACATGACTATATACCTGATCTTCGACCTGGCAGACAAACGCACGCTTGACAATTACGTTTACCAAATACGTGTCAATTCAAAACAGACTTTAAACAGACATGTAACGTAGAGACTTGTGTGATGTAATAACTGTTAGCCATAAGCCATACTTGTTAAGTCCCCTAACCACCTATTACTAACACGATACGAATATTGATCTAACCAACGCAACCGGCCTGTAAAATACAATAAATTTGGCCTGTAAAAATACTATACAAACGCAATCGTGTTACATTTAATTTCCTATTCGAAAAGGAGGGCCTACTCCCTTCGTGGGACACCTTGTCAGAGAATACGACGCATTTAAACGTACGCTGGTTACCCACTACTAAATTTTATTCGCTTCCACGTTTTACATGGAATTACGATCTACGCGCGTTTGTACAAGTTGCTTTTTACGACTATTACCGTTTATACATTACGAAAAATAATCGAAGAGATCATGCAAGGGGCACAATGAGGACAGGCGGAAAACAGCGGAAAAGAACTATTTAGGTTAGGTCGAGTAACTTGTGAATTAAGCAGAGCTGCCATTCCGAGAGGCGCGACATTCCCTGGATTTCTCCTGTGTCTGTCTATGCCGCCGGGAGCCTTCGAATCCGGCCGAATGCCGAATCACGTTCGGCCGCTCTCGCCGCCCGCCGCCGCGCGTCGGCGAGGCACGCGGCACGCGGCACTCGGCAGTCGGCACCTCGGCCTCGGCCTTGGCAGTCGCAATACCGCGATCGCGACCGTTGAATGAGTCCGCCGATTTCGCAGCAACGTACGTGCAAAGTCGGCGCGCGGACGATCATTTCCATCGGCGAGACAGCCTTGATACTTGTTTTGCCGACGCTCGGAGTACCCTCACCTGCGGATATTACTCACAATCAGTCATTCACCCGATAAATTTCGAACAGGTGTCAAGTGTTTGTGCTCCGTGCCGTGGGTGCTGATTCGGAACGCGCGCTCGTTCGTGCGATTGGCATTCCTGCTCCTCGTTTCGCGGGAATAATCGACGAGGCGCTCAATAATTTGCATCAAGTGTGTATCAAGTGTCGTGAATGAATTAATGTGTCGCTCGCTCGAGACGGAGATGTCGAGGGCGTCGAGGCGAAGGTACCTCGTACGGCAATTGCGAGTCGTGACGTGTCGTGAGTGATTTGTAGTTTCGTCGTGATATTCGCGGGCGATAATCGCTCGTCCCGGCCCGGGCCGCCATATGTCGCTGGACCATCGAATGTGCGTGGCATTCATTTACGCGGCATATCTCGAATCGTGTCGTGCTTTGAACGTGCTGTGTGCTGTGCCGGAATTGTCGTGCGATTATCCCCGATTCTTTTCGAAGAGCGGAAAGAGGGCCGAGTGACAACGTGAAATCGTATCGTGATTCAAGTAAATGATTCAAGTAAATAGCACGCTGTGATACAACGATACAACGCTCGTTCGTGAATATTTCTTATTTTTGTGACTCGTGTATTTCGTGCCGCGTATAATCGCGACTCCTTATCGTGCAAAGCATGCATTAATAGTACTTACCTTCGCGAGATTTACGTGCTCGATACCGCGGCGTAATGTGCATACGATATTCAATCTTAATTGTGGTTTTGTTTAATCAATCTTATGTTACCTGTTTTTATATTACTACAGAGTAAAGTACTTCCTTCCCATGGGTACGACCTTGGCGAGGTGGGAAGGCCCAGTACCCAGTACGAGGATTTTACCCAAGCAAAACTCTTGTTCTGCTTGGATAAAAATTCAAAGACGGGGAAGCTAACGTACCCTCGTCCGCCGATTTAATTGAATAAACGAACCGCAGCCGGTTCGTCGCGTTTGCTTCGGGAGTGCCGTTCAAGTATAATCGGACTAAAGGACTTTTTTAAACGGGAGTGCCGTACAGTATCGCGCGAGAAAGACTTTTAATGAAATTAGTCCGCGCGCGATTGTAGTTTATTATCCGCGAGTGTTTCTCGCGAGTGTCCTGTGCGCGATGAGAGGAGGAAGCCTGACGTCCTGAGAGGAGGAGGAGGTCTGAGAGAGACATCGGGCCCCGGCGGAGCAACCTTGGGGTAAGTATCATCTTTTATCTGCATAAAATTAATAGTTTTTCCTCATTTATTCGGAGTTTTATTTCGATAAGCTAAAACTAATTAGAAAAAAAGAAATTATTTAAAATTTTATAAAAATTTATTTTTGTAAATATTTTTTCCGGAAAATAGATAATTATATCATAGGCCAGTCATATTAGACTAATTTAGGGGGGTTACCTTCCAATTAATCTTCACAAGTTGTAACCACCATGAATCGCTTTGATTTAAGGTGCTGTAAGTGAGATTTATTTTGCTTCGCAATGCGCATGCGCATTACAAAGTTATTAACAATATTATCAACAAAAAACGCGATTTTTTTTATTTTTTCTCAAATATCTCGAAAACTAAGCAAGATAGGGTAACTAACTATACATACCTTTTTTGTAGAGCGTAAAATTATCTACAATAATGATCTGAACAACATTTATCGTCAAGTCAGTCGTTTAGCTTGCACGCGCCGTCAAAGTCCGAGACTCGGATCCCAAAAACCCTCGATTTTATCGTTTTTTTTATGTTGCGCCGGTGATTTTTTTCCGTCATTTAAAATGGAATTAAAAATCCCAAAAAAATCACACATCATCTGAGAACTACAAAGAATACTTTTCATGGTATAAATGATTTTTTAGACCCTTTTTTTTTAGTTTGTAGCTATGTAAGCAAAAAATTTTGATTTTTTGGAATAGTCTTAGTTTTCGCTGTTTTCAGGCCTTAGAATTTATTTGAGATGATTTTTATCATATGCATCTTGTTGTGGACGAAATTTGCAACAAAAAGGACCCTTGTATTTTTTTCGTACGACGAACGCTGATTTTTTTATTGACGCGCAAAGTTATCTAATATTGCGCACAGGTCGGATAACGCTTGTTGTACACTAAAATAATTATTTTTTATTAAAATTTACGTAATTTTTCGCATTATTATTGAATCATATTTCAAAGCCGTTTTCAACACATTCTCTCATTTTTACTTATTTATTAACAAATATGTTTATTTAAAAATTATTATAAATAATTAAAAAAACATGTTATATTCGTTGTACTCGTCGTCTCATATCAACTCGAAAAATGTTTTTAAAAAATTTATTTATATTATTTACAACATTTATAAATAGTCAAAAGATGCACTGTATGTTTGAATAAATGTTTTAAATATGAATAAATTTTTTAAAAACATTTTTCGAGTTGAAATGAGACGATGAGTACAACGAATATAACATGTTTTTCTAATTGTTTATAATAATTTTAAATAAACAATTTGTTAATAAATAAGTAAAAATGAGAGAATGTGTTGAAAACGGCTTTGAAATATGGTTCAATAATAATGCGAAAAATTACGTAAATTTTAATAAAAAATAATTATTTTAGTGTAAAACAAGCGTTATCCGACCTGTGCGCAATATTAGATAACTTTGCGCGTCAATAAAAAAATCAGCGTTCGTCGTACGAAAAAAATACAAGGGTCCTTTTTTGTTGCAAATTTCGTCCACAACAAGATGCATATGATAAAATTGTCTCAAATAAATTCTAAGGCCTGAAAACAGCGAAAAACTAAGACTATTCCAAAAAATCAAAATTTTTTGCTTATACAGCTACAAACTAAAGAAAAAGGGTCTAAAAAATCATTTACACCATGAAAAGTATTCTTTGTAGTTCTCAGATGATGTGTGATTTTTTGGGATTTTTAATTCCATTTTAAATGACGGAAAAAAATCACCGGCGCAACATAAAAAAAACGATAAAATCGAGGGTTTTTGGGATCCGAGTCTCGGACTTTGACGGCGCGTGCAAGCTAAACGACTGACTTGACGATAAATGTTGTTCAGATCATTATTGTAGATAATTTTACGCTCTACAAAAAAGGTATGTATAGTTAGTTACCCTATCTTGCTTAGTTTTCGAGATATTTGAGAAAAAATAAAAAAAATCGCGTTTTTTGTTGATAATATTGTTAATAACTTTGTAATGCGCATGCGCATTGCGAAGCAAGATAAATCTCACTTACAGCACCTTAAATCAAAGCGATTCATGGTGGTTGCAACCTGTGAAGATTAATTGGAAGGTTCGATGTCTAATATGACTGGCCTATCAGTGAATCTAATTGAAAGACGAATTTAGATACGCGTAAAATTATGTGTATTTTTTGAAACATTTATCATTTTCAGCGCCTCTTTAATTTATATCTTTCGTTTTTGTTACAGTATCATCGTAGTTACGTGGCCGAATTACTCCGCCCGTTGCGCATCGGATCGGTGAGTGACGAATTTTTTACAATAATATGGGGTAACGAATTTGTGAGACCTATATTAGATATATTTATGTATTGTATCCACATAATAGTACTATAGATAAATGCGACTTCTTACAAATTCGTTGCTCTAAAATGGATAGACTAGATCAGACTAGGCTAAATAATTAATCCTGGAGCATCATCATTATTTATCGATTTATTGTGCTTACGGGAGAATGCATCCATAAGCACATACGTTATGTCGATGCATTATTTATTAATGCATCTAATGTTATTTGTATCGCAGAACATGCGAAGTATACCAGTCGCCTGAAATTTATAGGCAATTATTTAAATTTGGCAAATATACACGGAGAAAAAAATAATGTTGTATCAACAGCCTGAGTCTAATTGGAAATAATCTTGTTAATTCAATACATTATGCTTTTGTTTTAATGAAATAAAACAAGATTATTTCCAATTAGACTAATGCTGTTGATACAACATTATTTTTTCTCTGTGTATATTTTATTGAGGACGAGCATGGCCTAGTAGACAGCGCACTGGTCTATTGAGCCAAAGGTCCCGGGTTCGATTCCCGGTAGAGCTAGAAAAATTATATTCGCTCGTTCTCCTCTTCCGGGAAGATATAATCACGACGATTTTTATTAGAACGCGATTACATAAAATTCTTCCATGTCTTGATAATATAATTCTGTTTTACTTTCCATTGCTGCTGTGTATTAATTCTTGGACGAATACATTAATTACGAGTATCATTGTAAAATTAAAAGCAAAATTAAGTCACTTAATTAAGATTTATTAACGATCCAACGTAGTTGTTTATTTTTTTCCGATATGATTAACGCGCGCTTATTAACGATCGCAACGATTCGTAATCAACCGCAACATTATAATCATCTACCGGCGCTGTGACACGCGGCGCGACCTTCCCCCCCTGCTCGCTCGACCGTATAAATCGGCGCGTTGTCTACCGGCGGCAGTGACACGCGGCGCGACCTCCCCCCCTGCTCGCTCGACCGTATAAATCGCGCGTTGTCTACCGGCGGCAGTGACACGCGGCGCGACTCCCCCCCTGCTCGCTCGACCGTATAATCGGCGCGTTGTCTACCGGCGGCAGTGACACGCGGCGCGAAACCTCCCCCCCTGCTCGCTCGACCGTAGAATCGGCGCGTTGTCTACCGGCGGCAGTGACACGCGGCGCGACCTCCCCCCCCCTGCTCGCTCGACCGTATAAATCGGCGCGTTGTCTACCGGCTGCAGGACACGCGGCGCGACCTCCCCCCCTGCTCGCTCGACCGTATAAATCGGCGCGTTGTCTACCGGCGCAGTGACACGCGGCGCGACTTCCCCCCTTGCTCGCTCGACCGTATAAATCGGCGCGTTGTCTACCGGCGGCAGTGACACGCGCGCGACTTCCCCCCTTGCTCGCTCGAACCGTATAAATAAGCGCGTTGTCTACCGGCGGCCAGTGACACGCGGCGCGACTTCCCCCCTTGCTCGCTCGACGCGGTGTTAGGGTCACTCGTGGTGTTTTAGCCGGTAGCTGCGGGGAAATGGCGGAACTTTAATGTTCTGCTCTCCGCAGAATCCGGCACTCCCCCCGCCCCGCCCCGGGGAAGGGGGGGTCTTCCTCCCGAAAGGGGGGTCACTGGTCACTCAAACCCCGGAAGAATGGAGGCACTCCCCGACCAGTGGTGCTCCCCGATCGGTGGCACAGCCACCGTGACTGGTTGCCACTGCTGACGGGTTGCCTCCAGGACGTCGTGGGGATTCCAGTGATGGAAGATTTCCACCACGTAAAAAGAAAAAAAAAAGCTACTTAGTTAAAACGTAGGGAATAATTTTTAATTCCTTTCAGCAATTACATTTCCATTAAGCGAGAAGAGTCAAGAAACATTTTGACTATATTGCAAAACGTTGTAAAATTGATGCAATATAGCTGAAATGCTTCTTGATTTTTCTTGCTTAAGGGATGAAGTCACACTGCATTGCCACGAGTCTCAATGTGGCTCGAGTCTGCAAAAGACATCACGCTTGAAAAAAATTAAGCGTGTAAAAAATTTTGTCTGCTAAAGACATCACGCTGATAAAGTTAAGCGTGTAATAAATCTTCCCTCCAGGGGGTGGGGGGAGTCCTCCCGGACCCTTTAGGGGCACGGGGGAGCCCTCCACTACGGGTTTTGCGCACCCGGAGTACCCGAGCACACAAGTACCGCAATCTACGGCAGCCCTACGGGTCTGTCGTGGACCGGGGAGTCCTTTTAAGGACTCGCGAGGTAAGCGGCCTCTATAAAAAGTCCGCTCGGCTGGTCGGAGCCGTGAGAGAGGAGCTTAGGCTCTCCTAACCGACCTAAGGGAAGGAAAACCCTGACAGAAAACCTCCTAAGGGTCTGCCTTCGGCGACATCACGCTTTTCTCCAGTAGTGAGCGTGTAACAAGTAAATCCTCCTCCTGTCTGCCTTCGGCGACATCACGCTTTTCTCCAGTAGTGAGCGTGTAAAAAGTAAATCCTCCTCCTGTCTGCCTTCGGCGACATCACGCTTTTCTCCAGTAGTGAGCGTGTAAAAAGTAAATCCTCCTCCTGTCTGCCTTCGGCGACATCACGCTTTTCTCCAGTAGTGAGCGTGTAAAAAGTAAATCCTCCTCCTGTCTGCCTTCGGCGACATCACGCTTTTCTCCAGTAGTGAGCGTGTAAAAAGTAAATCCTCCTCCTGTCTGCCTTCGGCGACATCACGCTTTTCTCCAGTAGTGAGCGTGTAAAAAAGTAAATCCTCCTCCTGTCTGCCTTCGGCGACATCACGCTTTTCTCCAGTAGTGAGCGTGTAAAAAAGTAAATCCTCCTCCTGTCTGCCTTCGGCGACATCACGCTTTTCTCCAGTAGTGAGCGTGTAAAAAGTAAATCCTCCTCCTGTCTGCCTTCGGCGACATCACGCTTTTCTCCAGTAGTGAGCGTGTAAAAAAGTAAATCCTCCTCCTGTCTGCCTTCGGCGACATCACGCTTTTCTCCAGTAGTGAGCGTGTAAAAAGTAAATCCTCCTCCTGTCTGCCTTCGGCGACATCACGCTTTTCTCCAGTAGTGAGCGTGTAAAAAGTAAATCCTCCTCCTGTCTGCCTTCGGCGACAATCACGCTTTTCTCCAGTAGTGAGCGTGTAAAAAGTAAATCCTCCTCCTGTCTGCCTTCGGCGACATCACGCTTTTCTCCAGTAGTGAGCGTGTAAAAAGTAAATCCTCCTCCTGTCTGCCTTCGGCGACATCACGCTTTTCTCCAGTAGTGAGCGTGTAAAAAGTAAATCCTCCTCCTGTCTGCCTTCGGCGACATCACGCTTTTCTCCAGTAGTGAGCGTGTAAAAAGTAAATCCTCCTCCTGTCTGCCTTCGGCGACATCACGCTTTCTTCAGTAGTGAGCGTGTAAAAAGTAAATCCTCCTCCTGTCTGCCTTCGGCGACATCACGCTTTTCTCCAGTAGTGAGCGTGTAAAAAGTAAATCCTCCTCCTGTCTGCCTTCGGCGACATCACGCTTTTCTCCAGTAGTGAGCGTGTAAAAAGTAAATCCTCCTCCTGTCTGCCTTCGGCGACATCACGCTTTTCTCCAGTAGTGAGCGTGTAAAAAGTAAATCCTCCTCCTGTCTGCCTTCGGCGACATCACGCTTTCTCCAGTAGTGAGCGTTGGAAAAATAAATCCTCCTCCTGTCTGCCTTCGGCGACATCACGCTTTTCTCCAGTAGTGAGCGTGTAAAAAGTAAATCTCCTCCTGTCTGCTTCGGCGACATCACGCTTTTCTCCAGTAGTGAGCGTGTAAAAAGTAAATCCTCCTCCTGTCTGCCTCGGCGACATCACGCTTTTCTCCAGTAGTGAGCGTGTAAAAAGTAATCCTCCTCCTGTCTGCCTTCGGCGACATCACGCTTTTCTCCAGTAGTGAGCGTGTAAAAAGTAAATCCTCCTCCTGTCTGCCTTCGGCGACATCACGCTTTTCTCCAGTAGTGAGCGTGTAAAAAGTAAATCCTCCTCCTGTCTGCTTCGGCGACATCACGCTTTTCTCCAGTAGTGAGCGTGTAAAAGTAAATCCTCCTCCTGTCTGCCTTCGGCGACATCCACGCTTTCCCCAGTAGTGAGCGTGTAAAAAGTAAATCCTCCTCCTGTCTGCCTTCGGCGAATCACGCTTTTCTCCATAAGTGAGCGTGTAAAAAGTAAATCCTCCTCCTGTCTGCTTCGGCGACATCACGCTTTTCTCCAGTAGTGGAGTGTAAAAGTAA